>NW_009953105.1:596814-664761 GCF_000747805.2 Chaetura pelagica | reverse complement strand
CTTCCACTGCTGAGTAACTTTTGTTACACACAGTATGGGTGTGACTTTCAATAGAGCTCCCCCTCCCAGTGATGTAATTATTTCAGTTCCTTTGAATCAGAATAAAAAGTGCAGCAAACTTCAGGCTCATTGATAGCAGGCTTAAGAAGCGCCGGGGCTTTTCCTCATTTTCCTCAGAATTTCTGGTTTTTGCAAAACAATTCCAAGAAAACAATGGCAAGCTTCTCTTTATGGGCAACTTTTGGATTATGTTTGCTGAAAGTCTGTTTAACAGAAACACGTAAGTAAAGTGTAAACACTTCAGGTGGCTAATAAGTTTATGCTTCAGACACTAAGAGCGCTTCTGCTAGTTAACTAACAGTTTTCTCTTGTCTATCTTTTATATACAGTTTTATTATTTTTAAGACTTAAAGATGCTTCAGAACTGTGCCATCAGCTGTACTGGTCTATACAATCACAGAAACTTGTGTGTTGCTTGTGAAAGGCAATTTGAGATCTATAAAAAAAATAATTGTATGTCATTAAAGTTAAGTTTAAATGGAAGTACATAAGGGAATTTAAAATAGCTCTGGTAAAGCTCAATACAGCAACGTGGCTGCTGTTACATGCTCAGTTTGCTTTCCCAGTTTCACTTCAGAAAGTAAAGAGGGGGGATGGGAAGGATGGGGGTTGACCCCTCCTACCCAGCATATAACAACTGCATGAGTTTAAAATGGGCTGAGATAACTGCTAATACATACTGCTTTAGCTTTGCTGAACAGAAGCAAAGCTACAGTGATCTGTGACTGAAATTTGGAGAGCTTTTATGCCAAGTATGCTTGTTTCTGACTTCCCAAAGTTTCTCTAGGATTAAGTGATGAGATTTTGGAACAAAGGAGGATAGAAGTAATCAAGTAATTCAGTTGTTTATCAATTAACTTTCTATAGCTTGGTTATCTGCTTCAAATATTTGTATTTGAAAAAGAAACCTTAATATAGAGGAAAAAAATTATACATCTAAAATTTAAAAATGCTTTCAAAATTTCACATTGCAGAGGCTCAATAGTTTTTGAGGGAAATGACCATGCATTGAACAGACACTCCCTGTGACAGCAACTGCCTCAAGGCATTTTGTGGTTAGGGATAACAGTTACACTTCTACATTATTTTTCTACTCACAGTGTTTATAGTAAACATTTATCTAATTTGTTTGAACACCATTGGATACTTCGGTAATGGTGACAGCACTGCCAGACTGTGAATGGGTGTGTCCAAGTGAACAGATCTCAGTCAATCTGTGATAGCTGAAGTACCCTCATTGCTTTTCATCGTAAGATTGTCTCTCCATGGTATGAAAATGTTCTTGCTAAAATCAGATCTATGAATAGAGCTCTTAGAGAAAAGCAGGGGTACTGCGGGCAAATAAATACTTGGCTTGGTCCAAGTATTATAATTATTTGGTTACTGCCCGCTCAACTGCCTTTTCCTTTTATGAGCTGTCAGGAGTGTCCTAGAGAAAGCAGGGTCTGCACTGGCTCTTGGTGTAAGTGACACACAGCAGAAAATCCCATCATATAGTCTTCAGCATAGTTACAAAAAGTATGTGGAACTTCACATATGCCCCATGGTGAAGTTTCTTCAATAGCTTAGCAAAGTATTAGACTATAGATACAATGTTTTTTAACTGGTATGTGGTACATTCCATCATGACTTTAAAACAGCAGTTGATGGTGGGTTTATTTTCTTTTTTTAGGACAGTGTCTTTGCTATGTATTACAGAGTAGTGGCCATTGCTGCTGGCAAAGACCTCACTTTAACAAAAAAACAAAAAAAAACAAACAACTCCAAAAACAGATCTACTCCTGAATTGGAATTTTCATTCTTTCAGTACAGAATTTGGTAAAATTAGAAGTGACCTTCGATTATTATTAACATGATTACTAAAGAAAAGATGAGATATATATAGCAGTTTAAAACCTACTTATCTTGAGATCTGTGCTGTTGTGATAATACCATCACTGACATGTGAGCAAGGTGTGTACCTATAGTATTGACATGTTTTTGGATCCAGGAGGATATAGATGTTGACATCTTGGTTAATGGTGATTCTGGGGGAGATTTTGCCCTATGAGTGTTCTGTATTTGTAACAATATTTCTCTCAAAGTTTTCCTTTATGAACACAAAGCAAATCCTGATATTTTCCAAAATGGAAGAAGCTGCAATAGAAGTAGTAGTAAAGACGAAAAGAGAGAGAAAGAGCCCATCAGTGGGAGAGAGAAGCTTAGCTATTGGTACTGGAGAGGTTGCCAGAGTCTCAGTATGAAGTAAGGCTCTGACACAGAGCTACTACAGCTATCAGTCACAAAGGAAAGGACTTGTCTGCCTCTTGGCTTATGTATCCAACATGTACATTTGTAAACAAAGGATTTTGAAGAAGCTGGTTGTGCTAGTTTATTTTCACTTGCTACTTAAAATGTTTATCTTGGCTATTTTCTCACAGCTGCAAAGTAACTAGACTTCATTAAAGTTTACTTGAACTTCCATCATTGTTTATTGGAAAGGTTATATTCCTGCCCTTGAAATAGTCTCACACATAGAGCCAACAAACCATGACAGAAGATTGTTTTGCAGTCTTTAGACAAAAGTTTGTTGATTCTTTAGTAACTGGTGTTCCCCACAATGCAGAAGCATCACCTTAAAAACAAGAAGTTAGAGAAAGCTTAAAACAGGAACAATAGCATCATACAGTTGAGGAAAAATTTTTTAAACCAAACGCTTTTGAAACTGCAGGTAGCTCTAGCCAAAGTTAAATTAAGTTTTTCTCCATACCTGGTGTATCTTTCTTTCCAGAACACTTGCCATGACTTCTGTAGGCCTGGTCTTGATGAGAGTATTAATATTGCAGTTATTTATCTAGCACCAAAGTATGCTTTGAGGTTCTACTGTAGCAAGAATGTGCCAGCAAGATGAGATATACTGAGATGCTGATAGGTAAAAACATCAGAGAGAATAATGATCTCATTATCACTAAAATACTTGTAGAAAAGGTGGGTTCCCACTAGTTTCCTAAGCAGTAAAAAAATGCTTTAATGAAGGACAACTGCCATTTCAAATGAAAGAACTTACCGAAGAGTGCAGGAAAACATAGTAAGGATTAATATAGATCTCAAAGGGATGTTTGGTTGTATGGCAAGGAGCCTGGTGAGCTGCAGAAAGCAAATGAAATTAATTATATAGAAAATGTGGTCTTGAAGAACTTCAGTTAGAGAAGAAATCTGAAATGTACCCAAGCACAATCTTAGTGTAAACCTCTGCAGGCATTTACACTAATTTGGATAGCAACTGTGAGGAACAGGGGAAAATAAGTTAATGTAAAAACATAGCAGCAATCAAATTAATGTATAATAGTAGAGGGGCTTGTGGATATGTGAAGAGATAGACAACATAAAAACTGCACTGCTGACATGGCAGAGGAAGAAGCTGTGGTAAGCTCTATGGGATATGGTCTTCCTGCCTTGCATTTTTGTTCCTGCACTAATACAATCAAGAGAGAAGACAAGCTTCATATGATGTGTATTCCATTACTAACAAAACATTGATTCTTTTTTTCAAAAGAGAACCTTATGTGAGAGAGTAAGGGAAGACGTTTTTCCAAACTCTCTTCTGAAGTGCTTTTTCCTGGACTAAAGATAAATGTATATGGTTACTTGTGAACTATGACTTCACAGAGAGGATAATCATGACTCACCACAGTAATCAGATCATGGAGCAGGTCCTCCTGGAAAGTCTCTTAAGGCACATGGAAAATAAAGAGGTGATTGGTGACAGCCAACATGGCTTCACTGAGGGCAGGTCACACCTGACCAATCTGGTGGCCTTCTACAACAAGGCTAGAGAGATGGTGGATGGTAGCAGAGCAACTGACATCATCTACCTGGATTTGTGCAAGGCATTTGACACTGTTCCACATGACATCCTGGTCTCCAAACCGACAAGGCATGGATTTGACAGATGGATCACTCAGTGGATAAGAAATTGGCAGGATGGCCACACCCAGAGAGTTGTAGCCAATGGCTCAATGTCCAAATGGAGGCAGGTGATGAGTGGTGTCCCTCAGGTGTCAGTATTGGGACCAATGCTGTTCAACATCTTTGTTGGAGATATGGACAGTGAGATTGAGTGTATCCTCAGCAAGTTTGCTGATGATACCAAGACGTGTGGTGTGGTTGACACCCAAGAGGGAAGGGTTGCCATCCAGAGGGACCTTGACAGGCTGGAGAGGTGATCGAATGCCAACCTCATGAAGTTCAACAAGGCTAAGTGCAAGGTCCTGCAGCTGGGTCGGCACAACCCCAGGCACAAATACAGGCTGGGGGGGAGAATGGCTACTGAAGAGTCCTGAGGAAAAGGACTTGGGGTGGTAGTAGATGTGCTGCCAGTGTGCCCTTGCAGCCTAGAGAGCCAACTGCAATCCTGGGCTGCATCAAAAGCAGTGTGGCCAGCAGGACCAGGGAGGTGATTTTGTCCGTCTACTCTGCTCTGGTCAGACCCCACCTGGAGTATTGCGTACAATTCTGGTGCCTTCAGCACAAGAAAGATATAGACCCTGTTGGAAAGGTTTCAGAGAAGGGCCACCAAGATGATCAAAGGCCTGGATCACCTCTGCTATGAAGACAGGCTAAGACAATTGGGGCTGTTCAGCATAGACAAGAGAAGACTCCTAGGAGACCTTGTAGTGGCCTTCCAATACTTAAATGGGGCCTACAGGAAAGCTGAGTAGGGGCTTTTGACCAGAGAAGTTAGTGATCGGACAAGGGGTAATGGTTTTAAAGTGAGAGAGGGGAGATTTAGGTTATATATTAGGAAGAAATTCTTCATTATAAGGGTGGTTCTTCATTATAAGGAACTGGAATGGGTTGCCCAGGGAGGTTGTTGATGCCCCATCTCTGGAGTTTTTTAAGGCCAGGCTGGACAAGGTTTTGTGCAACCTGGTCTAGTGGTAGGGTTCTCTGCTTACGGCAGGGGGGTTGGAACTTGGTGATCTTTAAGGTCCCTTCCAAACTTAATGATTCTATGATTCTGTATTTCTGTATCTGGTAGAACAATTCTCTGCAGGTTATTGACAATTGAGGATGTGAAGCCAGTTTGGTGTAGCTGTGGGTCATTTTCCAAACTAGAGGAGAATTCATCAACTGTTAACATGAAGTTGTCTCATGCCCAGGGAGGCAATAATAGTTTTAAAAGCCATCAGGCACTGTAATTATCAGTGACCATTATGGCTGCTGCAACTACTGGTGGCAGAGAG
The DNA here is from genome assembly GCF_000747805.2 of Chaetura pelagica. Taxonomy (NCBI): domain Eukaryota; kingdom Metazoa; phylum Chordata; class Aves; order Apodiformes; family Apodidae; genus Chaetura; species Chaetura pelagica. The sequence continues at coordinate 659,476 of NW_009953105.1, read as the reverse complement.
GATGGTGTTAGTCCTCTATGTTTACTGGTTTCCTCTCTGCCAAATCACAGGCCTCCCTGCAGTGGCGTCAGCAGCAGTATCAGTAGCAGCTGGCTGTGATTTTCCTCCCTTACCACAACTACCGAGGCTGACCACACCCAAGGGACAAGAGAGTAGCTCATCATATGAATGAATTTGCAGGCACTAGTGTAAAATGGCAATGGAGAAAAACAAGGGTTTTACTTGGAGAAGATTTTCAGTCAGACTGAAAGTTCAGCTAATTACTATTTAAAATTCAAACCTCTATGACTGTTTCCTGCTCAAAGGAACCCGCAGTCATTTTTGGAGTCTGTGTCTACAATTAAGAATATAATTGAACTCTCTTTTGTTTGCACTAGCTTGGGGATTTTCCAGTTCCTCTGTGAACACTGACTGCGTTACATAATGAAGAAATCTTGTTTCAGTACAGTAACTTTCAACCCTCTCATTGTGAAACAGAGAGAAAAAAAAAAAAAAAAAAAAAGAAGACAGAAATGAGTTGAAGAAAAATCTACAACTTTAGCAATTACTAACATGGATGTTCAAGCAGCCATGCCCATTCAAAGTAAAAATCATAGACAAGACCTGAATTTTACTTATATTTGCAGTTTGAAAAATACTTTGCTTCCCTTTTTTCTTCTGTTGATGACTGAGCTAGACTCACTATCTGGAAGCTCTAGAAGACTGTGTTGTGTCTTTGCAAGAAAAAAATAAAATACAGACATGCAGCAGCTGTGCTAAAACTTCTCTTTCTGTTTCTGCCAATAAAAATGCAAAGCAAGATGGTTATAAAAGAGGTTGCAAGGGCACACGCTGACAGCTGCTAAGGAAAATGCCAGAAATCACCAACTACAGAGTTAATGTCCATTTTACTAAACACCTGCTTTCATAACTTAGAAGCTGGCCTTGACAGAATGTATAACAGAAGAAAAATCTGCTGTTACATAGCTTTTTTCTATTGTATATGTCTCGCAGTGAAAGCATGTTAGCAAGACCCAAAGCAAAAGGGGTTCTCAGAAGTGTATTTCCCTAGGGGGCTTTTTTATTGTTATTTTTGTTAATGGATAGCTGCCTGTAAAGAAGCAGGGTGTGGCATGTGTGGGTAGATGTAAATAATAGTTTCTTGCTGCATTCCCATAAAGAAGTGAGAGGTTAACTGGATCTCAGCATATTGTCTATTGCCACCTAGGACCCTGTGTGCAAATGTGAGTTAGCTCTGTCCAGGCAGCAAGCAAGCTGTTATCTAAATTAGGGTCTAAAAGCCAGGCACCAATCTTAAGTTGGCAGCCTCTCTGAGAGAACATTTCTTGCCACCAGGAAGGCTTATCAGCAAGGGATAGGTATCACGCTTGCCAGAGCAGCATAACTGCAGCTGTTTTCAGTGAGCAAGTAGAGCCCACATTTCCACTCAAAACAGACTGAGCAAGCTGTCAGCTGTTCTTTCTACAGAATGCAAAGGCAGTAGTTCCACAATGCTGTAGAGATGACTGTGCTGGTAGTGATTAGTTGTTTACCTACTCTTTGCCATAGCCAACTCACATTTTACAGATATGTAGAGCATTCCTAATAAGGCATGAGGAGACGAAGGCAGTGATACAATACATCACTGCTAGGAGCAGCTAGGTCTTCCCAACTCCGTTACAGTGCTCTGTGGGAAGCTTCTGGTTAAGGAATATGGAATAGTTAGCTGGACAGGTTCAAGGGATAGTAGTATTTGTCAGTTATAAAGAAACATGACTCATTAATAATGAGTCTGAGGGTGAGGCCTGAACATATCTTAATGTTTTGCTTTCACTTATATCCCTCTTCTTTCTCTTCCTGCTTGATTAGGTATAATCCATCAATTTACATGTCCTTTCCCTTTTCCATCACTCACTCAGGTACGTAAGTGTAGAAAAAACCACACCTCTTCTGCTAATTAGTTTTTATATTAATAAATGTAGGCATTTGTTCTCAGTTCCTTTATGCTTAAGCATACATTTGACATATGCAAGCATTTAGAAAATGGAAGTGAAATAATATGTATTCTGTTCAAATCAGTTTCTCCAGTAGCAGTGCTATAAAAATCAGATAAAACTTTGTCACTCTGACAGTTTTATCATGTTTACTTGTGTATGTGCTATCTAGACACATGCTGAAGTCTGATAGCTATTTTCAGTTCAATAACACTTTGTTCCTGTTTGACAACAGCAAATGTGATGTATAGGTTTCTTTGTAAGTTCTTATTAAAGACTTACCACTTTATGACCAGGGATGTTTAAAGCTGCTTGGAAATGAGAAGTGACTAAAACATTTTGTCCTACCATCACACTTGATACTTATTTAAGCTCAAGAACTTTAAAATTTATTTAATAATTAACTGAAGAATGGTGTCTTAAATTTAATCAAGTTTCTCTCCTGTTTGAAACAATACTTTCTAGTGATACCTATCAGCTATCTTCTTGAGATATTGGAGGTATTTGTACATAAACGCTTGATACTCTGGAGAAGCCGAGTAGCATAAAATAACCCAACAAATTGGAGGAGGAGCCAAGAATACATCTACTCTCTCTAACGCAAAGGTGGGCCACCTGGTCAAGATGCCAGAAGGCCATATGGCAAGAATGTTACCACTCCAGAAAAGGTTGAATGTCACTGTGTAGCGACTATGTGTATTCAGGTGGTACTGAGGTATATCTTTTAAATGTCCACATCTTCTTTTGAACAACTTTTTCTGTTTCTCATACCTATTTACTGTTATCCCCCACTGTTTCACTGAGACATCTGGTTGAAGCAGTCCAATAAATCTGATAGATTCTTGTTGGGCTGTATCTATGATAGAAGTTTATACCCAGTTTATATAGTTTACATCCAGATTCAGTAAAACATGCTCAGGACCTTCATCATTCTCACACAAAATGAAATGTAGAGACAAGTTCTTCTACCATGAAATAAGCCTCAGAGAAGACTCAAGTAACAAAAAAATTCTCTTATTTTTATTATTTTATTTTGATTTTGGCCTACAGTGCTGCCAAGTCTATCTTATAGTAATTGTGTAACATCAGGCTAACAGGACAGGAGTACCCGCTGACTTCAGAACACTGATACTCTTATACTGTGCTAGTGAGGGTCACTTTGCAAAAATTCTTTTAAGGCAGAAAATAAAAATATTTCTTTTGAACTCATATTGAGCTTTAAACTTGTCTTTTGCTGAATGTACAAAATCATTTTATAGCCTACACAGAATAGATACTCAGTGTTTCTAGTTCATCACTGAGTAGGCACAGTTAAGGTCTTAAGACAGGCAACCTGTCAATTCATGATTCTTGTATTAACAGCAGTAACAGGCAGATATTGTGAGCATGTGAGGTACCTTCTCATAGTGACTGCCTAGTAAGAAGTTTCTTTCCTGCTTTTGTGTTTTGACTCAGAAAACCGAATTCTTGTGTAAAATGTTGCAGAGCTCTTGTCAGGCTGTATATTAATTTTTGTTAGTTCACTCTTATTAATTCTTTTTCTTATGCCTTTATTTCCTGGCTGCTTGTTGGGTGGGAAAGATTTGTGGTAGTTCTGCTTTATTTTCTCAACATCTACTTCACCTGCCACATATTGTCTAGTAGTGATACAGTTTGTGTTCATACTGAACAGGCCACAACATTAATTGGCTTTTAAACAGTGAAGCAGAGGCAAACTTGGAGACAACCATGGATAGTTATTCAGTTTTTTCAGAGCATCTCTAGGTATAAGTGCTAGACAGCATTTTCTGTCTGTGGGTTTATGTGGATTAGAGAAAAGTGCAATCATTCAGTTTTCCAGGAGGAGGCGAATCCTGTGATATGGAGATTGTAAAGACCAATGACTGAATCTAAATTTGGGTTCTGTTAACACTTTGCTAAGAGTATATTTTTATCCAGGTATTTCATACAACAAGTAGTTTTTCTTTCTTTCTGGGGTTGGACATGCTTTTGCTTCTATATTTCCTGACAACACCTAGCATTTATATGCCAGTGGGGAACAGCCCTATAGTAGGGCTAATGTACTGTAGAGTACGTTATACTAAATACAGAACAATGTAAGACAGGTAAAATGTTGCAACAGTGTTTGTAAGGATCAGTGGAATTTCTATCCAAAACTCTGCATTTGCAAATGAATTAATTCTATAATTAATTTTCTTTGCTGAACAAAGGAGGAAAATTTTTTATAAGACTTTCTCTACCTGACTAGGTTACCCTTCAGACAAAACATGTTAGTTTCTTCAATTGCTTTTATGTTGTCACAATTCCATTTTAAAAGTATAGCATAGCCACAACATTGAAAGTCTTTGGCCCAGCAAGGCTTGTATCTTTTAATAACCTACAGGAGTTGATGACATCTAATTGATAATAAACATCCACACCTGAAAAGCTCAAGGTGGTTATTAGTAACAAAATACAGTGGTGTCTACTCAATATATCCTACAGCACCTTAAACATCTGAATACTTGCACATTAACACATCTGAAATGATTCATAGAATCAGAGGATCATAGAATATTTTGGGTTGGAAGATGCTTTAAAGATCACCTAGTTCCACCCCCCTGCATGCTCAGGGACACCTCCCACTAGACCAAGTTACTCAAAGTCCTGTCCTTGAACACTCTCAGGGAGGGGGCATCCACAACCTCCCTGGGCAACCTGTTCCACTGTATCACCACCCTCATAAGGAAGAGTTTCCTGCCAACATCTAATCTACATCTAGCATCTTCCAGTTTAAAGCCATTACTCCTCTTAATGGCTACATACCCTTGCAAACTTCCCTCTCCAGCTTTCTGTAGGGCTACTTCAGGTACTGGAAGTCTGCTATGAGGTCTCCCCAGAGCCTTCTCTTCTCCAGGCTTAACAACCCCAAGTGTCTCAGCCTGTCTTCATAGGAGAGGTTCTCCAGGCCTCTGATCATCTTTGTGGCCCTCTTCTGGACTTGTTCCAACAGTTCCATGTCCTTTCTGTCTTCAGGGCTCCAGAACTGGGTACTGTACACCGGGTGGGGTCTCACAAGAATGGAGTAGATAGGGAGAATCACCTTCTTGTCCTGCTAGCCACACTTCTTTTGATGCAGCCCAGAATACAGTTGGGTTTCTGGGCTGAAAGCATACACTTCCAGCTCATGTTGAGCTTTTCATCAACAAGCACCCCTAAGTCCTTTTCATCAGGGCTGTTCTCAATCCATTCTCCATCCAGCCTGTAATTGTGCTTGGGATTGCCCCAACCTATGTGCAAGACCTTGAACTTGTTCTGGTTGAACTTCACAAGCTTTGCATGGGTCTACCTCTCGAGTCTGTCAAATTCCCTCTAGATAGCTTCCCTTTCCTCCAACATGTTGATGACACCGAACAGCTTGGTGTCAGCAGCAAACTTGCTGAGGGTGCACTCAGTTTCACTGTCCATGTTGTGGACAAAAATGTTGAACAGCACTGGTCCCACAACCAACCCTTGAGGAATGCCACTCATCACTGGTCTCCATGGGGATATTGAGCCATTGATGAGAACCCTTTGACTGCAAACATCCAGCCAATTCCTTATCCACAGGGTTGTCCATTAATTGGATCCATATCTTTCCAATTTGAAGACCAGGATGTTGTGTGGGACAGTGTTGAATGCCTTATGCAAGTCCAAATAGTTTGCATCAGTTGCTCTTTCCTTGTCCACCAACACTGACTCCCTCGTAAATGGCCACCAAATTTTTTTTAGATACAATTTTCCCATGGTGAAGCCATGCAGGTTACTATCAACCACCTGCACATTTTCCATGTGCCTTAGCAGTGCCTTCAGGAGGATCTTGTCCATGATCTTGCTGGGCACAGTGGTGAGACTGACTGGCCTGTATTTCCCTGCATCCTCCTTTTTTCCCTTTGAAAATGTGGATTATGTTTCCCCTTTTCCAGTCACTGGGGACTTCACCAGACTGCCTCAACTTCTCAAACATGATGCTTTGCAACTTCATCTGCATTTTTCCTGAGGAGTCATGGATGGGTTTTTAACAGGTCCCATGGATGTGTGCATTTTCAGATTCTTTAGATGGTCTCAAACCTGTATGTCTCCTACAGTGGGCAGATCTTCCTTCTCCCAGTCCCTGCCTATTTCTTCTCCTTGTCATCTGCTGGGTTCTTTCAGGTACTGTAGAAGAAGGACTTCAGTTCTTCTTGAAAGAGATTTGACATCTCATGCATTCTCAGAGTATCACTTCAGAAACAGATGGTGTCTCTGACGAATTTTTTTTTTATGTTATGTTTCTTTTTCTTGCCCTACATGGAAGTTCACATAAAAATTAGTGTTTCTACTAGAGGGCATTACTGTTTTATCTGGTGTTCCATCAACACATTCAGCACAGCTGAAATTGGGCTGAATGTGATTTAATTACCATAGAACTTCAAATTTCAACAGAATGCAGATGATACTATACCTTATTCTGCTTTGTGTGTGTGTATAAAAATCACAAGTATTCAGAAGTAGTATCTTATCCATGTTTAAAACTGCAGTGTTACATATAAAGCTTACAGCTGTACTCTTAATCTGATAAATCTGAATTTAATGAGTCTTTAAATCATGCATTACAATGGAGATTTCAGTTCTCCATTTTGATTTCTAGAAGGGCAAATTCAACAGATTGTTGGACAATACTTTAGTCACCATACTTTAATGCAATTAATGAATATGAGCTTTGATTCCACTGTTTAATATTGTGCTACTTCATACTTTTCTGTAAGGTAAATTTGTACAAGCATTTTTTATAAAAAGATTTGGTTTCATCTTAATTTTCCCAGACATTTGAAAAAAATTGGAGGGGGGATGTGAAAGAAACTGGGAATGAATTAATCTGTATTGTGGGAAAGTACTGATATGCCTCCTCTTTGGGCAGTCCTCTCTTGCCCATTATTTGTTACTAGAAAGTCTGCATGGGTCATTTGTCCTTTGCCAAATCTTACATTTTGAGGCATATTCTAAGCAGCCTCTTTTTTTTTAGTATGTCTTTGTTTTTACTGGCTGCTTTTCAGAGCTTTTAAAGATTCTTGGGGTTCCTGCATTTTCTTGAAAAGTGTTGAAGTGTTGAAGGCCACCTGTTAAATGCTTCTTATTCAACATCATCTGTTCTTTTTTAGATTTTTATCATTAGTTGCTTTTCCATAATGAATTTATTGTACAAATGACTTTAAAATGTTGAGAATAGTTACTAGAAGTTTCCCTGCATAACTCAGAGAAGCAGAGGAAACAGAAAAAGCAAATATTTTTAGTTTAGGAATTGTTTTTATTGATTTTTTAAATTTTTATTTTTGGTAATGTGAAAAATAATTTAAAATCACACCTGGTTTTACTACTATTGAATAGCATACTACAAACAATTTAAATTAAAAATCTGTCATTTAATCGGATTATTAGTCATAAGTTTGATTTTGTATTAATTTCTTACCTAAATGGCCACAGAACTTAAATCAGACTTCCCATGACTTGAGATGGATGCTGTAAGAACACAATAAAATAAAAATGTAACAGTGATTTGCACTTTCAGCACTCTTTATCAGTAAATCTAAAACTGCTTTGTTAAGGAGATTAGTTTCAAACTGAGGTAAAACCAAGGTAAAAGAAAGATGAATTGACTTATCCAGGTTATATCAGTGGGTAAAGGACAGAGCAATGAGCTTCAGTCTGGAGAACTGTCTGCTGAACAAGATTGTATCACCTGTTTTTATCTCAAGTGACTAAATTGTTATACTCAAATCAAACAATGAAAATCAGAATCTAACTATTATTCACCGGCTTTGTTTCATATGTGCTTCTTCACCTGGATTGCATGGAACTAATTCAAACTCATTCACTTCACAGTCCCTGTTATGCAGTCTTTAGGATTAGACTACTCATTGTACAGCCTGAAGCTTCCCTATTATCAAAATGAGGATTATTTTCATCATCTTGAGAGGGCAATATCTGAAAATGTCTAATTCCAGGACTATGATTTCACTGCCTGCATTTTTTCCACTAAGGTAGTGCACAGCTGTACTAAATCTAGTGGAGTTTGAAAACTTTTGACTCACCATTGGGTGAAACTATTACCAAAAAATAATGTTAGTGTCAGCAGCAAGGAAGTTTATTGTAAGTGATGACACTATAGACTCACTCAGGATGTTTACCAGAGCAACAGTTGCCATGAAGATAAAGCGTATTTGGAAGATACATTAGCAGACTTTTTTCTTCCCACAGCAACTGCGGAGGAATGAAACATATTTTCTGCACTAACCTTTATTTTGAGTAATTTTGTGAATGCATGATTCATTAACAGTGTTATCCCCACCCTGACTTTTAAAAATGAGTAGCCAGGAAAGCTATCAGATTAAGAGACTGGAGATTTTTGCCCATAGGTAAACAGATACAGAGACAAAGACTTTGGTGGCAAGTAGGCAGATTATTAAGAAGACCAATTTAGAAGGAAGTGAACAGCTTGATTTTTGTTCCACATCCTGTTTCAAATGTTCACTTACTGAAATAACACAGAAATGTAAGGAATGCTTACTAGCGTTTGGTGGAGAAAGGAGATCCTTCAGCTGCAGAATATCCCTTTCTGGCTACTGTCTATATCCCCAGCCACATCTTTTCATTTCAGAGAATCACTTGAGCCACTTGGATCACAGGGTTAACATGTCTATGTCATTACTTTTTGTGTAGTTAACAAACTACAGTAGAGTGAGGAAGCTATTTGCCTTTTCAGCCCACAGTAATTTGGTAGTAGGAACAGCTTTGGCACAACTTCAAAGAAAGGTCTTATTTTATACACTTAGCGTTCACTAAGATGTCTCTATTTTTAGAAGGCACTCCTTGCAACATGCAGGTGAATTAATTTTAAAGTGTTTTGCTGGCCCTTTTATTTAAAAAGTCTAGTGTGCTGAGAATTTTTTTCTCCTGAATATCATCATTCATACAACTGTTTTTTTCAACTCTCTCTTGAAAATTTTCAAGGCTTAAAATATTTTCCTATGCCAAACTCAAATGAAAATATGAAAATTTTCAAACTTCTCCAGGGAAATTATGGACTGGGTTCCTTAAAACACTGACTTGTGTTGCAATAATGTAAACATTTAAACTTAACTTTCTTAAAGTCTTTTATTTTGTGCAACCTATTTAATTAATTTTTAGAATGAAAGGCCATTTCAAACTGAAAAACAAAATGCTTATTTTGTTTTATTTAAATATCTGCAAGAGTTACTTAAAAAACTGAAAACGTGGTTTAATCCCACCAAATTTGAAAGTGTATTTCCTGTAAATAATTCTAGGTTTCACAGCTTGGCAATGTCCAAAGGAAAGTATTTAATCTGACAACTCCCAGGAATCTGTAAAGGCTCACTTTCACTGTTACTATTTGGAGATGCCTCACTTATAGTGTAGGTAGCTTCTTTCTAGGATTGTTTCTCCACTTTCTTTAGAGAAAGATGATTAGCAGAGCAAGAATATAGTAACTGGAAGAACAGAAAAACAACACACTCAATGTCTATCCATGTTACTTGATCCTTGGTACTTTTTTGTTGTCATGGTAAAGGACTGCAACTTCATAGACGTATTCTTGCATAAGTCATGTGGATCTTGCAGAATTTGATTTCTAAATTGTGGTTATTGTGTAGTCATTCCAGTTTAGAGTTCAGTTTTTCCAGCATGATTTTCCTTTCCTCATCAAGCCCTGATGGATTCAGGTACAGCTGTGTTTTAATTATGATGACTGGGGCTGGGATTAATGAATCATTTTATGTAACCTAGCACAGAGCTGTCCAATAGTTTTCATGACTACTGACCTGGGCTTTAGTTCAACTTCTGACATAAAAGTGGAAACTGCTGTATCTTCTTACAGTTGTCTAAGCTGCAAATTGTTTTAGTGAAATTTTTCACTTATAGCTCTTATACTCATATATATTATACTCTTATAGCACTTATACTCAGCAAATAATAGTACCATTCAGGCCTGTGTGTGTTGTAATGTATTAGGTAGTCACTGAGTGATATTTTTGTACATTGAAATGTCAAAATGTTGGTCATTTTGGCTTAGTATATCTGTTGACAAAATGTCTTGCATACTGAAATGTTTCATGAATCTTTCCCATATTAAATGTTGCATTCAGAGGGTATTTCCTCTAGTCAGGAGTCAAATATGCATTCCTATATAGTCACAAGGTAGTTTTCCTGAAAAACATAAAAAAACCCCAAACTTCAGCTGGAGATAGTTCTTGACTGAGAGCTGAGACCTGAACTGTCCAGACCTCCTCAGATCTCAGCATTCATATAGTCTAATTTCTAGTTTTGTCTGGAGAGTAACTGTAGTTACTAAGAGTCTCTTTAAAACAGATGTTCAACTGTTTCCACTGTGCCACTTCTCTCCGCTTCATTTCTAGAGTACATTAAAACATGTGCTAATATTAGAAATGTAGATCAGTGCTTAGCTAATGGTCATTCCTATTTAGAAATGTCAGCACAAGATTAAATAATCTGTGATTATAAGGAAATGTCTACCCATGTGTATATGCCTAGAGTCTGAAATCTGTTTAATAAATTTACGATAAAGTTTTTATGATATATTTACAATAAATATAAAAACAGCAAATGTAAATGTTTTTACGGTAAATGTAAAAACTATGTTCTATTAAAGCACATGGAGAATGAAAACTATCTGCACCATCAAACCCCTAGTTTTGTTCCTGTTTTCAGCCTCAACTTATCACATCCTGTTGACCTATCAATCATCTTGAACCACAAACCGAAAAGGAAAATCCCCATGAGAACAGCACACTAATATTTTCTGGTTGCCACAAAATGCAGCTGGGGGTTTTACAAAGAAATGTGTCAACAATCTTGTGTCTAAGTATTCTTCTACATGTTTTCATTTAAAGGGGGCAGGGTATTTGCATATCTTCCATTTCATTCACTTTAATGTGTGTCTGCGGTTCCTAAAATATCATTAAATATATATATATATATATGACAGAATTCACCTTAAAGAATAAAACCTCTCAGTATTGGGAGCAGTTCATGAAGCATTCATAAAGTGGATAAAAAAATCTTTATGGAAAATTGCTCCAATGGGAAGAGTTTGCATAAGTCAGTATTACTCATTATGTGTAAGGGTGGAAATGGAGATTTCACCTGGCTTCTTATTGTGACAGCTTCTAACAAGCCCCTAAATATTAATAATCAGGGTGTAACTCACACTATCATGAAAGAACAATGCTCTTTAGTCCATCTCAGCCAATCCTATCACACCAGTGGGCTCTGGCTAGCAAATTATCTGTGGAACTGAAGTCAGTCATTTTGGCTGAACAGTATTAGTTGAGCCTGGTTTACCTACATGGGTATCCAGAAAACCCCTGGCAAAAAAGTGACCATCCAATTCTCAAAACTGGTTTTGATGATATCCGATTAGTTGACACTTTGCTTTAAAGTAATTTTGGAACAAAATGCTTTGTTTTGATTTTGGTAATATCTTCTACACCTATGATTAAAAATGTTTGTAACTTTGCTGTAGTATAAACACTCCATGAAGCAGTGAATGTGGAGGAAGGACTGGTTTCAGCAGTAACTAAAACTCACATGACATTTCACAGTCTAAGAAAATTGCATAAAACCAGCATCTCTGTGAAGACACTAATTACCACATTTTTAAAATAACTAAATACAGATTCAGAACATACTACCCAGAGCTGTTAGGAAACCTAGAGTTTTACTTTATGGTCTCATCTTTCAACATCCCAACAACAGGGACCCCCCTATAGTGATATTAATACAAAACATATAAAAAATAAAATATGGGGTCTAAGCTAAATTAAAACCTTGAGCAAGGCTTCCGGGAAACTCTGGCCCTTCTATATGTGTGTGCAGTGCAGTTGGTCAGGAAATGTACAATAAGCATGATACTTTTCAGAAGCATCCTGGTGTCCAGTATGCATGCTGTAGAGAAAGGCGAGCATTTCCATGAAAATTGCACATGCATCTAACTGTAGCCAACAAGTAGATTCATTAAGCCTATTTGTGTAAATAAGCGTATTTATTTTCAAAAGTTGGCAAAAACTGTCTGCCTACTAAGATGGATTCTGACTACAGCTGGATCTCTGGGTGGTCATGGAGCATATATTATAGTGTTTTAAAGCCATGAAAGGGCTGAGGTTTGGTGACAGCTGAATCAAACTCACTGCAAACAAAAGCAAATTTCACTTAATATTTCAGTGAATCTGGGATGAGCTGTGAGATTCAAATGCAACCCAAAGCAAGTGGATATAGTATATGCTTTCATAGTGAAAGTTCCTCAGAAGTTAACCTAAAGTTATTGGAAGAGATGTTGATGTTCCAAACATGATTCCAAAATCACTGACCTTTTTACTTTTAATAACCAAATAGATCTTTGTGATCTGATGCCCGAAATTAATATTAAGTCTTCGGCTTCACAAAATATGGTTAATTATTAACAAATTTAGGCCTGCCTTGTTCTACAGGGAAGAGAGAATCAAAAAGGGAAAACTAAAGGCAAGCCTTTTTCCTGTCTAGGTCATTTATGTTTAATGTGGCTACTAACCAGACAACTTCCAAAACAATATCAGACTTTCAATATGGAACATTGGGAGCTACAACAGAGGTCACTCATTTGGCAGCTGTGAGAGCAACTCCATCCCACAGCAATAGTTGTGAGCCCATCATTGTGTGCAGAGTAGCTATTTGTTGTGTTGTTGTAAGAAACGATCTGCTGAGATCTTCAACCTGAATGTCTGTTGTTTACATTTATGACTTGTAGGTACACATAGCAATGGCTCTTGAGCATGTGGTGCTGTCAGTGAGAAGTGTGGCTGCAGAAGGTCTCTAGTCTACCAGCTATCCCCATGACCAGTGCTATGCACATCTGCATCTAGCATTTGTGAAAGCACTGTGACTATTTCAGAATCATGTGTGGGAACTTGCTGAGACTATTTTTCTATATGAATTCACTGGCTTCTACTCATTAAGTCCTCCAAGCAAGATAAATGAATTTATTAGTGTCCTTGTCCACACAGTTTCCGCATTCTTATCTTCAAAACATCTCTAGACATGACTGCTATCAGAGAAAACTGATAATAAACTTTTTTTTTTTTTTTTTTTTCCTGGAAGAAAACAGCTGTGTCAAAATAAAGGCACTTAGAAAAAACATAGTAGTCTTGCAAAAATTGAAAATTATGCCCTCTGGGTATTTTTTTATAATATATGATAATAAAAAAGATTAAGAACTGTAATGATCAAGATTGTTAAACAGCTTTGCACTATCAATTTGTCTACATTAAAGGTTTCTAGGAGGGACAGGTGGGAGAAGAGACATTTCTTACATTCCTTTTGTGGAAAGGCAATCTCAGTAACTATGATGAATAATTCTGTTGCTTATTGTAAAATATTCAAGGTTGGATCCACAGCTTTTGAGCTTTGAACAGGGAGTCATCAATACTATTGGACTTCTACCTATGCTGCAAATAATAGTTGTTTTCTCATACACCATACAGTCTGGATGTGATTTTATATTTTATCCATGACTGTTTCCTCTTGTCTGTGGAAAGGAACATCCCTTGCACTTTAAACTGAGTAGATACACTGAAGATTAGAACCTTAGCTTGCCAATAAACAAAAATAACTGAAAGAAGAGTGCTTGAATTGATTACTATGGTTTGCTTTTACATCTATGCTAGAATATGTTAATGCAAATATGTATGAATTGCATTTTGTGTCTGTTACGATAACAGTTATTAAGTGACTTATTCTGTGGTATAAACATCTCCATTTAATACTTGGAGAAGACTGGTCTATTTTTTTCCCCCCTTGCTTGCACATGGAACTCCCATTAAAATGAAGATTAAAATGAGTAATGCTCCACTCTTCACTGGGAATAATAGGCTGCTCCAATCAAGTGCACTTTGTTGTTGTCATTCTAGTCTGCATTTCAACCACTTTTTTCTCTCAAATGAAGCAGGATCACTAAATCACCAAGGCTGGGAAAGACCTTTAAGATTATCAAGTCCAGCCTATGACCAACACCACCACATCAGCTAGACCATGGCACTAAGTGCCACATCCAGCCTGTCCTTGAACACATCCAGGGACAGTGCCTCCACCACTTCCCTGGGTAGTCCATTCCAGTGTCTAATCACCCTCTCCGTGAGAGAGAGCTTCCTAAATACTGAACCTAAGCCTTCCCTAGAGCAGCTTCAGGCTGTGCCCTCTTGTCTTGTTGCTAGTTGCCTGTAAAAAGAGCCCAGCCCCCATCTGACTACAGCCTCCCTTCAGGTAGTAGAAAAGAGTGATAAGGTCCCCCCTGAGTCTCCTCTTCTCCAGGCTAGACAATCCCAGCTCCCTCAGCCTGTCTGTGTAAGACTTTTCCTCTAGTCCCTTCTCCATCCTCATTGCTCTTCTCTGGACCCGCTCCAACACCTCCTTAAAGTGAGGGGAACTGTACACAGTACTCAAGGTGAGGCCTCACCAGTGCTGTGTACAAGGTGAGAATGGCATCCCTCCTCCTGCTAGCCACTCAATTCCTGATACAAGGCAGGATGCCCTTGGCCTTCCAGGCCACTAATGTTCAACCAATTGTGAACCAGCACTCCCAGGTCCCTCTCTGCTGGGCTGCTCTCCAGCCACTCTTCCCCTAGCCTGTAGCACTGCCTGGGGTTATTGTGGCCAAAGTGTAGGCCCTAGCACCTGCTCTTGTTGGATTTCATGCCACTGGCCTTGGCCTATTGACCCAGCCTGTCCAAGTCCTTCTGTAGCTTCTTCCTACCCTCTGGCAGATCAGCACTCCCCCCAGCTTGGTGTCATCTGCAAACTTACTGAGGGTGGACTCGATCCCCTCATCCAAGTTGTCAGGAAAGATGCTCCATTCACCATCACTCTCTGGATCCAGTCATCCAACCAGTTTTTAAGCCAACGAAGGGTACACTCGTCAAAGCTAGCTTCTACAGGAGGATGCTGTGGGATACTGTGTCAAAGGTCTTATTAAAGTCTAGGTAGACCACATCCACAGCTTTCCCCTCATCCACTAGGCAGGTCACTCAGTCATAGAAGGAGATGACATTGGTCAGGCAGGACCTTCCTTTCCTAAACCCATGTTGGCTGGATCTGATTCCCTGGTGGGGCAGGATCAAAGCTCCTGCAATAAGATTTCTTTGAAGGGTCCTTATGTTTCCCCATTTTCTCCATACACATTCTTATTCTTATTCTTATTCTTATTCTTATTCTCTTAGTTTTCTGTTAAAAAAAGGTGATAAACAAATGCTTATCTTTCCCCTCGTTTTACTCAGTCACAGGCTTCTGTTGGATTATACTGTTTTCCTGTTGTACCTGTTGCATTGTGTAGGCAGTATCTTTCAAATGTAAAGATTAACGGATAATCTTAGACTTTCTAGCCAATTATGGTTTCAGTTCACTGTCTGTAGTGAATTGTATGAAGCACTCCCCTCCTGTAGGCTTTGCATGTACTGCTTGTTCAGGGTTTCCAGGCTGAAGGCCAGAAAACAAAATGCACAACATTGACATGGCACCTAAATTTTTATTTTATTCATAAATGGTGTTCCCCAGGACTCAGTATTCGGGCCAACTCTCTTTATCTTAATCAATGATCTAGATGAGGGGATCAAGTGCACCCTCAGTAAGTATGCAGATGACATGAAGTTAGGTGGGAGTATTCATCTGCCTGAGGGTAGGAAAGCTCTGCAGAGGGATCTGGACTAGCAAAGTGACTGCCCCCCTGTACTTGGCACTGTTGAGGCCTTACTGTGAGTACTGTGGGGGCCCTTCACTACAAGATGGACATTGAGGTACTTGAGTTTCCAAAGAAGGACAATGAAGATGATGCAGAGTCTAGAGCACAACTCTCTTGAGAAGCAGCTGAGGCAACTGTGTTTGCTTAGTCTGGAGAAAAGGAGCCTGAGGGGAGACTTTATCACTCTCTACAACTACTTGAAAGGAGGTTGTAGCGAGGTGGATCTCATCTCCCAAGTTACAAGTGATTAAACAAAAGGAATGGCCTCAAGTTGGTCCAGGGGAAGTTTAGATTGGATATTAGGAAAAAATTCTTTACTGAAAGGGTTGCAAAGCATTGTAACAAGCTGCCCAGGGAAGTGGTTGAATTGCCATCCCTGGAGGGATGTAGATGTGGTGCTCAGATACATGCATGGTGGACTTGGAAGTGCTAGGTTAATGGTTAGACTTGATGGGCTTAAAGGTCTTTTCCAACCAAAACAGTTCTATGATTCTATTATTTTTATCCTCGTATTGCTTGACATTGAAAGTTACTTCCATATATGCAAACCTTAAAATCTGTCTAAGACATCCTGCAATGTTAAATAAGCTTGCTGCAGTGCACATTGAAACTCTGATATGGATTGGCAGTAAGATGTTTGTGTGTGTGAGCTCAACAAGAGGAAGCCTTTTAAAATGGAGGGAAATGCTACCTAGGTAAATCAACAGGGACAAGAAGTTTATTCATATGAACTCTTATATAATGTGCATTTGATGCTTCTCTCTGCCCTAGCAGGCTGTATAAGAGCTTAAATATTATTTTTCAGGGAGTATTTAACAGGACAATGCTGTTCAAGTTCAGAATATCTGTGTAGTTTACTCAGATTTTGTGTCAGGCACATCATGGAGCATTAAACTAATTCCAGCTTTCTGCTTTTCCCTAGCTAGTAATAGGAAAACATTGCTTGAACTGGTTTTGAAACTGGGGATTGACATATATCTTAATTTAAAAGGGGGATTTACATAATACATTCATTTAATGGGATTCACAGTGAAGGGACCACAATGAGATAATTAAGGAACCTTATGATCATAAAGTCTCTGATTATACACCACTTAATTTTTTTAAAATTATGTTATGAATTAAATACTTTAATACATTTTAATATTCAGTTTATTTTACAGTAATGGGGTTTCCAGGACTTTCACAATATATTTTCAAATTCTTGATATTATTGTTAATGATATGTTTAAAGTGCTAGATAACTAACACAAACATGTTGTATTGGTACTTTTGGAAAGACTCAAGATTTGTCTTGTGTCTCAGCCCAAATAAGGGAAGTATGTAAATAAATAATTTCCAGGTCTTCAGTGAAGCATTAAGTCCAACAAATTGTAATTTCTTCTTTAATTTTATTTTGATAACAGAATTCAATATAAGTTGCAGATATGGAGGAGTTTTTCATGTTGAGAAAAATGGTCGCTACAGCCTCACACGATCTGAAGCAGTAGAACTCTGCAAAGCTCTCAATAGTACCCTGTCAACATTAGAGCAGCTGAAGAAAGCTCATGAACTTGGATTTGAAACTTGCAGGTAAAGAAGTTCTTGAAAAATTATATATCATTATGAGTCTATCCATTTATGCTATAGTATAATAATTAGAGTTGATTTAATATAGCTGTTAATTAGATGGCCATATCAGTCCTCAAGTAAGTTGTATTCTGTGATGAACAAAACATCTTTGTGAATATGTATGTTTGCTCTGGGTCCAGTAATAAATAAGTCCTTGAATGCATATACGTTTTACCAATTATCTTTGAGGAACAGAATCTTAGCAATAAAATCTGAAGATAAAGATTGACAGTATAATAAATTAATTAGGAAGAAGTTCAGATCATACTATACCACTGACTAATTGTGAAGATAAGTATATGAAAAATATTTGTGATTTTCAATGACCTGATATAAGGTTGAAGTCTGAAGATGGTATATACAATAGGTCGAACTTCATCTTCTAAGAAAAGTAAAAAGCAAGTGGTACCATGAGGTATTAATTCCTGACATCCCAGTGAAAAATTGCCATGGAATTAGTGCATTCTTATGATCTATGAAAGGAGAAGTTCCAGAAAACCACCATAAAATTATTAAAAAACCCGAAAACGTGTTTACAAACTACTTAGGCTCTCTGTAATTAATGATGTATAGGACAACAAATGTGGATAATAGAGATTCTTCAGTTTAGCAAAAACCAATCAGACCAAGAGATTGGAAGTTAGTTGCAGAATGTATTATTTTTTTTTAAACCTGAGTAGCAATACAACAAAATATGTAAGAATAACTATTACTGGCTGAAACAACTTGCAAAGACTGTAGTAGATTCTTTGACACACCAAAATTTAATCAAAATTGAATAGCTTCCCTAAGAATGCCCTCTGTTCAGTCACAATAGCCCTATGATCTGTAAAGATGTCAGACTAAATCATCATGTGATCTTGCTTTGCAAAATATGTAATACACTTATTATGCAAGTCTTCCCAAACATTAATTGAAAGAAAAGAGATTTATCTCTTTGATTTGAAATCATTTGAATGAAAAGATTTTTGGGTAATTTTTGTTTGTTGTTGAATAGCTTCCCTAAGAATGCCCTCTGTTCAGTCACAATAGCCCTATGATCTGTAAAGATGTCAGACTAAATCATCATGTGATCTTGCTTTGCAAAATATGTAATACACTTATTATGCAAGTCTTCCCAAACATTAATTGAAAGAAAAGAGATTTATCTCTTTGATTTGAAATCATTTGAATGAAAAGATTTTTGGGTAATTTTTGTTTGTTGGGGTTTTTTTGGTTTTTTTTTTTTGTGGGTGCTGGGGTTTTTTTGGAGTTTGTTTGTTTTGTTTGTTTGTTTGTTTAAATCAATATGGATCCATGTTGGTAAACCATTATAGAGTTGAAATAAATATAAGTAGATTTTCAGCTTTGTTACAATCTAAAATAAACAGTAAATATGGAGAAATTTAATTTATCTTCTAAAAGACTGGAGTTGAAAGTTTCAGTGGACATTTATGAAAAATTTTAAGACTTTCATTCAAGTGCCATGAGAAGCAGCACTCGAATCAATACTGTGAATTATTTCACTTGAGTTTAGTCAGTGGTGCTTTCCTTTTTAATGCCTAATGCATTAAAGTTCTTTCCCACTGGCTTGCAAGTCCAGGAAAATCAAATAAAGCTCCTTTTAAACTAATAGTAACCTTACAAATTATTTTGTAATCACAGAAAGATGCATGCACAGTGCCTTGAAAACATTATTGTATATATAAATGTCATGCACTGCTGTTGATGACAGCATAGGGCATGTTCACTTTCACAGGTATTATTCCCTGCATGGTGTTGAAAGAGTTGAAAAATAAGTGCCAGGGGACAATGGACAGGAAGTTCCTAAAAATTCTTCCATGAGAAGTGGGAATGTAATTTAAAATACTAACACATGCAGAGTAGTTGTCCTGCCCAACATAGTAGGCATGTTCTTTCTCTAACATTAGCATATGAAGGTATTTGTCATTCTGGATTGTCCAGCACTCTACAGTATGTAAAGACTGAGGGTCCAATCCTAACTAAACTTCTAGATGTAGAGATTTTCAGTGCTAGCTGTTAGGAGTACTCTACAATGTGAAAAGTCTTTTCTGTATTAAAAATATAGAGATAATTTGAAGGAGTAGAGGGAGGAGTTTTTTGCAGTGGAGAGCAGTAGTTTTTCATGGATGTTGCAGTTCTCCCTAATTCACACCATAGCAGAGAACAGATTTGGACATGTAGATAGAATTCCCTCCCACTTTCCTTCTGGTCAGCTCTCCCAGCCTCTTGCCTTCATTTGTTGTGTTAGAAGCCCTTGTCAGTAAGACCAGGCTTTTACCAAGGTTGAATACGAAAGAAAAAATGTAGTGCATATAATAATGAAACTGCATGTGGAATGGTGAATGAATAAAATGAATCAACATATTCTAACACAAGTGATTAATGGATTATAGAGTGACATCATTAGAAGTATGAATAAAGATGTTCATCATTCCACCTACAATGGTGTTTCAGAATTGCAAGTATTTGCACATTAGATATGTAACTGGAATGGAGCTCACAGATAAAAAGTTGCATAGCTATAAAATTTATGCCTTCCTAATAAATAGTACCTTTCAAGAAGTAAAACAAATCCTAAACCAAACCCTAGTTCTCTTTGCCATTCCAGCACACCTCCCAGCTAAATCTATTGCTATTAATCAGGTGTTACAGGATTGCAGAATAGTAATAACACATTGTGCATTATGTAGGTCTTCAGTGAAATGTGTGAGCTCTGTACTAAACAGCCACGTTGCTTGACTGAAAGATACTGTAAGAATTTGTGGATGAATGAGTGTTGTATTAGAATATTTTACTAAGTTGTCAGGTTTTGTTGAAAGTGATGTATCTTAAAATAAGTCTCTAAATTTGATCAGATACTATGAATTAATCCCCTAACATTTCTATGTGAAATATCACTGAATATTATGTTGTGCTTAAAGCAATGAAAATGTGATTCCCAGAAGAAAAAGAGAAAACAGTCTTCCTTTAATTGCCTTGCTCTGAAGCTGATTGTCATAGCTAATAAGATGCTCACTTACTTAAAATGGGTTTAGCTCTAGAGGTTACATGCAAAATTGTGTTGAGTGGCTGGAGATTTATGTAGCTATATGTGAGAAAGGAACATTCTTCATATAAAAAAATATGCATAAACACTTTTAAAAAATAATGTAAGATGAAAATAATGGCTTCATCGTAGCTTCTTAATGTTTGAGATATGGTTTATTTTCCTCCATTCTTCATAGGTATGGTTTTGTAGTGGGAAATATTGTTATCCCACGAATCAATCCCTATCATCTTTGTGCAGCAAATCACACTGGCATTTACAAACTTTCAGCAAATACAACTGGTCGGTATGATGCATACTGTTACAATGCGACAGGTATGTACATGCTTTTATGATCTATTTCAGATATAGATTAACTAACAATAACATATAATGTATTTAAGGTACTAGAATGAGGACTTCTTTTCAGCTGAGAAATATGTTTTGTCACCTTCTAGAAGTGTATCTGTAATACCAGCAATTAATTTGACATATTTTGCTGTCAGTGTGTTTAGAACTAAACTGTTTTCTGACCTTGAGACTAACTTTGTTGCTTCAGAACAGTTCATTATGATGGCTTAGTGCAGTGAAGCACTGCAGCAGTGAATCTAAAAGGCATTAACTGTTGTAGCTGATGGCTCTTGGCTTTTCTGCTATGAGCTTCCAACAATTATTTGTGCTAAGGGATTCCAGGAGTGGCTACCACCTGCAGCAGCTCGAAGGTCCAGGGTGGCCATACCAGGATGATGGACATGTCTGCTGCTTTCCTGTTCGCAGGTTAATCCAATATTTGCTCTCAGGAAAATCTCCATTCAGACATTAGGCAGTTAAATATTCATAGAGGAAAGAGATCTTATAGAAAGCTGTAGGCAAAATTAACTGATGGTTAAAAGCTGTGACTTTTTAAAATTTTTGTTCTTGGTAGTTATATTAAAAATCACCTTTGCATTGGCACAGCATCAAGTGTCATCCGCTGTCATCCACACTGACTCTTCTCCTGCTACAGTGATGTCCATGCCTACCAGAGCCTTATAATTCCTCCTGAGTCTTATTCCCTTCTGGCACTATGGGCTAGGTGGTCCACAAACTGGCTCCAAGTGTAGCACTGCAGCCTGCTGGCGCAAGCAGCGCTCACCAGACCAGGCCACACTCTGCCTGTGCAGAACCCTCCATGGAAGGGGTCTCTTGAGCTAAAAAGAATCAGAACTACCACCGCTGCCACAGCAGTGGGGCTATGTACATTGAAACTAGTAAGGCAATTTTAACTGGCAATAGCCTTTTCTGAAATGCGTATGGAAATGGAGAATCTCGTTGTTAGCCAACAGAACAATCTTGATGTGCTCCACCTCAGAAGGAAAAAAAAGGGAACGTAGATAAATCAGTGAATAATGCTTGATTTAGGAATTATTTATTGTTCACACCTGAAGGTTATGGTTTGTGATTATGTACAGTTAATATCGGTATACACGTGATTTTTTTTCTTTATTTTCTCAAATTAATATTTTCTGTTTTCCTTCTTTTACAGAAACAAGGGACAAAGCATGTGAGCCAATTGAAAGACTAGATACTTCTTTCCTCAGTAATCAGGGTGAAATAGGTATTGTATTGATTAGAATATTGTGTTGTATTGGCTAATATCAAGCCAAACAAAAGAAAAATAAGGCAAGAAACGTTTGACACCAATTAAAGCATCACATTTAAGCTGTTGATTAGAAAAGTAGCAGGATATGGGAGAAAACTCTCAAAATAAATTATTTTCCCAATTCTAAAATTATGATTGACATTACAGATTTTATGTTCAAAATCAAACTGTATTATAAAAATGTTTCATGCAGAGGGGGCCCCATATGGTTGACAAATACATACTTTAGCATATATGTATTAGACATAATTCAGTGATGTATAATCTAGACACACTAGACGGGATGGCAAAAATGGATGAACTGATATATCACAGTTGTTCATTTTTTAATTATAGGACTTAAAATGTTTAGAATTATTAATATATATCTATGTCACTCCTTGATTATCAACTGCTTAATTTCTACTTTTACAACAGTCATTGATAATGCAGATGGCTCACATTTTAACTCAGATGGCACACGTCATAGTGGAGACTTGTCAACCTCAAGTGCAGATGATGAAAATGTAGGTAGTGGATCAATGCATGACACAACTCCCATGGATCCCTTCATCAGGAGATCCAGCCCCTCATATTATGGAAGTGCTACACCAGTCTCACAGCTGCCAGATCATTCTTCGGGAGGAGATGAAAAAGAAATTCCTATAAAAGATTCTGGTAAGGACAGTAGGTAGCCATTTAGCTTTTAAAATAGCTGAGTGAAGGATTACATTGCTAGATAAAGGATGTCATGAGGGAATGAGAAGCACGGTCTCTAATTTGAAGAAAAGGAGATGATGTATCTTTGAAAGGAAACAGAAATATTCTGAATTTCTAAGGATTTTTTTATTGCATGGGAGTACAAGGCAGCCACACATCAGCACAGTTTCCCACATAAACCTTACCAAGATATTGAGAATTGAAGGTTCTAAGAATTTGCTCTTGTTCTTATTAAACTATTTATTTCATTAAAACCTCAAAAACATATCTAGCAGTGAACACAGAGGTTGGTGAGGCCAAAGGTTTGGGTATATGGAGATAAGGAGAACATATTCTTATCTGTTCTCTAAAAGGATGAATTGACATTAAATAATAATAACAAGGAGATGTTTACAGTACAAGTGATTTCTCTTTGTATGAATACAGAGGGGTTTTTAGGTCATCTTCTTACCACAGCATATTACAAAGTATACAGAGTAATAAAAATGTAAAATTACAATGTTATTGATATCTTCTTCCCTTAGGTGCTAAAGCCATATTCTATTTTCATGAAACCCTTCCAGATACAAATGCCATATTTTCTAGGGCTTTCTGCAGGGGGACAAATCAGTGAGTTACAGTGCTTTGCCTGTATCTTGCTTTCTTTTGAAAATGGCATGTATTTTATTTATTTTTTTATGTTGTCTGTGTGGCTGAAATTATCAGACATCTGAAAGACTGGTTCCCACTGAACCTCAAGGATACAAATATAATTTAGTCTCTAAATGCAGTAAAGTTTATTGTCTGATCTCTGAACACAGGCTTTTTAATCAAATTGCCAATAGCTTACCAGTGAAAGATACCAGTATTTGGCATCATTATTCTCAATAAATACTGAAAATATGGTGTGTCAGGATTTTAAAATTACTTTTCACTGATGCTATACTCATGACATTTCCATCATGACAGGTAAATCCTAACATTCTCTTCTTAAGAACTAGGATTACAGCCATTCCCCAAGCTGTATGACGTAAATCAGTTGCTTGCCATGAAAACTCTTACCAACTCTGCTTACATGCAGAGTTTAGATTTTTGGATTGTCAGAATGTACCTCAGTTAAGAGTGGAATACAAATAACTTCACTCATTGCTCTAGAATCCAAGTTCAGAATGTATAAAGGTATGATTAGGGTTCAAATCCCATTAACAGATCATTGCCAGAATGTTCATTATCACTGCAATACATGCTCCTCTCCAAATAGTCTGTTTTAGTTATAACCTTATTATGTTAGTAAAGTAAGGCTATTTGGTTTTGAGTTGTGTGAAGAACCGAGTTTGCATCTTTCTTCTCTCTTAGACAAGTAAATGAAGGAATGAAGTTTGCAGTATAAAAGAATCAAAGTAGTTTTGAGTACTGAGCTCAGCTAATGAAATAGTAATCATTCATCCATTACCATACAGATAATGAAATTTCTCCTGTCTCACCTGACAACTCTTTGGTGACGGCAGCTGATGATTCCCCTGAAGAAGATGGTGGAGAATATACTGCGAGTACTAGTAAGGTTTACGTATGACAATGACTACATAAAATATAGATTGCATTAAAATGTGGGGGTTTTTTTCTTCCAATAGAGTATTCTGGTAAGTGGTGGCGTATGCATCACATCCAATTCTGGAAAGACATTGAAAGACTTTCCAGACTGGTTAAGTGAGAAATAACCTTCACTCTCTCGGACAAGGGGAGCAAAAACATTTACTGTGTGTTTGTTTCTCATTGCTTTTTTATCACAGCTGTTTGCTTTTTGAGGCACCACAAATTAGTATAACCAATTATCACTTGAAGTAAATTTCTGAGGAAGAAAAGAACATTTTTGTCAATTTGTGGTGAAAGTGTCTTGTTATTCTAATACATTTATGACTGTGAATGTGGGTAATCCATGTCAAAAGTATGGCCTTTCTCACCAAAAACTGCTTTAAGTGGTAGTTCCAAATTGCCAAGCCACTTGTGTACTGTATTTTGATATGTCGCAACTAAAAATGCTATGCCAAATTCAATTCACTGGGCTTTCAGAGCTGGTAACACAATCTTATACTTTAGTAGAAAGTTTCAAACTTAACTGACACTAAAAGCAATGGTTATTTTTGCTGTTGTAGGAATGCGATTATACGATGGGTGCATACATTTGTCTTGCACTTGCATCTATCTCATTGGCATGAGCTTGTTCAGAGCTCAGGTGCTGATGAACTTGACTTGGCTGAAGGAAAAGTACTTCTCAAGGAATAATAGCAAGACCTTGGTTGAATGAACCATGTCTTAACAGCTCCAGGGTCTCATCATGACAATCTGGAGAAATCCACCACCCAAGCTCAGTGGAATTCATTCTCAAACCATTGGTGATTGTCAATACTTGGGAGAGAAGACACAAGAAGCCACACAAGAAATGAAGGGTAAAGAATGTCGTGCTAAG
Organism: Chaetura pelagica; assembly: GCF_000747805.2. Taxonomy (NCBI): domain Eukaryota; kingdom Metazoa; phylum Chordata; class Aves; order Apodiformes; family Apodidae; genus Chaetura; species Chaetura pelagica. The sequence continues at coordinate 634,279 of NW_009953105.1, read as the reverse complement.
ACAGCACTTAGATTAAAGGCTGAATGTATCATATATGTCACTACTTTTTATTATGATGCATTTGAAGATGGAAAAGCAAAACACTGGGCTTTCTCTCATTGACTGTACTTTGGTGGTGGTGGAGCAGTTGTCCACATTGTTCATATACCATGGATTATTTACTCAACGGTATTTTCAGTCTGAGACAGGTGTATGGCCAAGTGTGCTCCAAGTACTAATAAGGAACTTCCTTTCTTTTTGGATGGTTTGTTGCTTACTTTTCTTGTCCTACCTGTTGTTCATTCTTCTTTTTTACACATATATTGTGTGAAAATTAGATTGTCTTCTCATCAGCTTTTCCTTCAGCAGTCTCTTTTGCAATTGGGAAAGTCATATGTGTTACATATCAACAGAATGAATATATCTTCTATCACTACCTAAGTTCCCCATTTTACACCTGTTTGAATGCATGTATTCACTCATGATTTTCCAAGGAAAAAAGTGGGTTGGGTTGTTTTGTGTTGTTGTTGTTTTTTCTCTTTCTTTTTCCTTTTTTCTTTTTTTCCTTTTTTTCTTCTTTTCTTTTTTCTTTCCTTTTCTTTTTTGTTTTCTTCTTTTTTTTTTTTTTTTTTCCCCTTCTTCTTTAACCAGTCACAAGTGGGGTCCCCCAGGGACTGATAACATCTTCATAAGTGACCTGGATGTTGGGATCAAGAGTGCCCTGATGAAGTTTACTGATGACACCAAGATGAGTGGAGAGACTGATACTCCAGAAGGGAGAGCCACCCTCCAGGATGACCTAGACAGACTAGAGGAGTAGGCCAGCAGGAACCTTATGAAGTTCAGTGGAGAGAAGTGTAATGTCATGCACCTGGGAACATATAACCCAGGGGTGCAGTTCAGACTGGGATCCTCCTGGCTGGAGAGCAGCCCTGTGGAAAGGACCATGGGGGTCTTGGTGAAGAACAGGCTCAACATGAGTGAGCAGTGTGCTGCAGTGGCAAACAAGGCCAACAGGATGCTGGGCTGCATCAACAAGGGCATAACCAGCAGAGATAAAAAAGTCTACTCTACTCAGTGCTTGTCAGACCATGCCAGGAGTATTGCATTCAGTTTTGGTCCCCACTATACAAAAATGATGCAGACAGGCTGGAGAGGGTCCTGAGAAGGGCCATCAGAATGATCAGAGGACTGGAGGACCTGCCATATGAGAAGAGGCTGAGAAAACTGGATTTGTTCAGCCTTGAGAAGTGAAGGCTTTGAGGAGACCTTATTACCATGCTCCAGTACTTAAAGAGTGGCTGCAAAGAAGATGGAGACTCCCTATTTACAAGGAGTCTCGTGGAAAAGACTAGGGATAATGGGCACAAGTTGATCCTGGGGAGGTTCCAACTGGACACAAGAGGTAAATTTTCACAAGAACAATCAAACACTGGAATAGTCTCCCAAGCGAAGGGGCAGAGAGAGAGAGAGAGTGTTTTAACTTGACAGGGTGCTGAGCCATCTCATATAGTATTACCTAGAAGGGTTGAACCAGATGATCCTTGAGGTCCCTTCCAACCTGGCATTCTGTGATTCAATATCATAAATTCTAATACTTAATATATCATCATTATTTTAATACATAGCTTAATTTTCTTGATATGAATTGATCAAAAGTGATAGCCTGAGGTGCTGAGTCCGCTGTCCTTGGGAATATTTTTGATTAAGTAAAAAAGTGGAAGTGAAAAGCATATGAAACTATTGGATCAATACATTGAGAGAGCAGTGATGATGTGAGGATAGAATATCGCTCGTCTTTTCCTGTTTTGTGGTGAGAAAATGGTAGCAGTAGTTTGAAGTGAGTACATCATTTGAACAAGGTGGAAATGGGAGGGGCACAGCAGCATACACATGGAATTCACAGCTGATTAAATAATCATGGTAACAGCTGTTGCCTCACCTGATGGTGTCCACCATGAAGACCAAATACAGCCACATTCAGATAATGAACCAGGCCAGAACATTGAAGATATCATGCTTTCCACAGATGCCTCTGGGGATGAGATCCCACACAAGAACACTACTAGTACGAACAAAACTGGTGATGATTCCCCTCTGATGGGTACCAGTAAGAATAATGTATCATGCTTATTTCTCATGCTTGGTGTGAAAGGAGACATTATTTCTTATGAAATTGTCTCCTTTTCCTGCCTTTCACATGCTAAGGGTGTATATTCTTGTTGTGAGCTTGCAGTGTAAAAATCTGTGGTGTAGTCTGTGCTGTTGGTATAATTACCTTCTGGACAAGGCAGAAGTGACTTGCTGGTACAGTTGGTGGTTTCTGCCCTTTGCTGATGCATGTTTCTGGGTGGTCCTCTGACTGTTTTGCAAGACATGCACTTTGCTGATTCTGAATTTCCAGCCCCATCTTCTTTTTTTGCTCTGTGGATCAGGCTTGATATGCTTTGGCACCATGATTGGTGTGGTGAAGGTAGTCTGGTGGCTTAATCTGATGGCTTGCTCCTGTGACAGCAACAGGACCATCACCAGGGACTGATATCCTGGTGGTAAGGGCAGGACAATCATAGAAAAAATGTGCCCCTTAGCTTCTGTCTTCAATTCCTTATTCCTCCTCACTGGTGGATTGCCAGGCAATCCCACCACGGATCTGGCTGCAGTACAGCCTGCCACCCCTGACAGTCCACCTGGAAGTGAAAGTGAACAAGCAAACACCACAGACGGTTCTCATTTCAGTTGGATACCTGGAGGTTTTCTATACATTGAAGATCATCTTAACCAATTACAGACCTCTCTTCCTACTAGTAAGAACTACAGATTATGATCATTTTCATTTATCCGTCAGTCAGTTTTTATTTTGGAGAGTGACAATTGTCTGAAATAGGGTGTACTAACCATTATTATAAATAATTATCATATTGTTATTCCATTATTTGTTATTAGTTATGACTTGCTTGTAAGATATCCTTGAAGGGAATCTCTGCCTGTGCAAACAGGAGGACATTTGCTAAAAGCCTACAAATAATGTTTTGCAAATAACATCTCTTATATTCTGTTATTTTTATGTGGCAGCACACAACAGCAAGCAAGTGTAAACTTTCTCCTCATGCCCCAACAAATATGGTAACATTTTGTCTTTTTTTTTTTTTTTTTTTTTTTCTTGTCACAAATTATATCTATGTAACATTTACCTCTCTATCGCTTTTTACCTGATTAATTTCTCTCTACATTAGTTGAACATGTATCAAAATAAAGGTAATACTCTGTGAAACATTTTTTTTTCCTAGGTTTGCTTGCTTTTGGTAGCATATCAGGGATTAATTATAATCTTCTGATAGAGTTAATGTTGTTAACAGTAACAGTTTTTACTTAATATACTACACATAACTTTTTTTTTTTTTTTTTTTTACTATGTTGTCATATGGTCATACTATGGGAAATGAAGGGACTTTTCCTTATTCCCAAGTGTAGTTTCCATACAAATAATAATTATAACACTTAGGGTTTTTTCCAAATGATATTTCTCATGCACACTAATCCAAATACTATTTTTATGCACTTCTTTAGAAAATACTAGAACCATCCCAGGGTAGATTTTTGTTGAAGGAGGTGACTCTCCCCCTCTTCTCCACTTGTGACACCTACTGTGGAGTACTGTGTCCAGTTCGAAGGCCCCCAGTATAAGAAGAACATGAAGCTGTTCAAACAAGTCCAGAGGAGGGCCATGAAGAGATCAGAGGGCTGGAGAACCTCTGCTATGAAGACAGGCTGAGAGAGTTGGGATTGTTCAGAATGGAGAAGAGAATCACACAGAATCACACAGAATCACCAAAGCTGGGAAAGACCTTTAAGATTATCAAGTCCAGCCTATGACCAACACCACCACATCAGCTAGACCATGGCACTAAGTGCCACATCCAGCCTGTCCTTGAACACATCCAGGGACAGTGCCTCCACCACTTCCCTGGGTAGTCCATTCCAGTGTCTAATCACCCTCTCCGTGAGAGAGAGCTTCCTAAATACTGAACTTAAGCCTTCCCTAGAGCAGCTTCAGGCTGTGCCCTCTTGTCTTGTTGCTAGTTGCCTGTAAAAAGAGCCCAGCCCCCATCTGACTACAGCCTCCCTTCAGGTAGTAGAAAAGAGTGATAAGGTCCCCCCTGAGTCTCCTCTTCTCCAGGCTAGACAACCCCAGCTCCCTCAGCCTGTCCGTGTAAGACTTTTCCTCTAGTCCCTTCTCCATCCTCATTGCTCTCTCTGGACCCGCTCCAACACCTGCTTAAAGTGAGGGGAACTGTACACAGTACTCAAGGTGAGGCCTCACCAGTGCTGTGTACAAGGTGAGAATGGCATCCCTCCTCCTGCTAGCCACTCAATTCCTGATACAAGGCAGGATGCCCTTGGCCTTCCAGGCCACTAATGTTCAACCAATTGTGAACCAGCACTCCCAGGTCCCTCTCTGCTGGGCTGCTCTCCAGCCACTCTTCCCCTAGCCTGTAGCACTGCCTGGGGTTATTGTGGCCAAAGTGTAGGCCCTAGCACCCGCTCTTGTTGGATTTCATGCCACTGGCCTTGGCCTATTGACCCAGCCTGTCCAAGTCCTTCTGTAGCTTCTTCCTACCCTCTGGCAGATCAGCACTCCCCCCAGCTTGGTGTCATCTGCAAACTTACTGAGGGTGGACTCGATCCCCTCATCCAAGTTGTCAGGAAAGATGTTGAATAAGACTGATCCCTGGGGGACACCGCTGGTCACCGGATGACATCTGGATGCAGCTCCATTCACCACTAGGCTCCAGGGAGGCTTTATAGCAGCCTTCCAGTACCTGAAGGTGACCTACAGGAATGCTGGAGAGGAACTTTTTACGAGGACATGTAGTGATAGGGCAAGAAATGGCTTCAAAATGGAGAGAGGGTAGATTTAGATTTGATAATAGGAAGAAATTCTTTAGGGTGAGAGTGGTGAGACACTGGAAAAGTTTCCCTAGTGAAGCTGCGGATGCTCCATCAAGGCCAGATTGGATGGGGTTTTGAGCATCCTTAAAAGCATCCTTACCCATGTAGGGACGTTGGATTTGGTTGATTTTTGAAGCTTGTTCCAACTCAAACCATTCTATGATTCTATAATTCTATACTACATTCTTTCACTTGCTTTTTCTCCACATGAGTGTTTAAGCTCTGATCTGGCATCACACTAATGATGGGTCTGTTGTTCAAGTTTTCTTTATATTACGAATCTACTGAAGGAACCAAAATATAACTGTTAAAAAGAATAAAGTCTAGTATGTCATGAAAACGAAATATAGAGAGCTTTTGAGCTCTCCCTGCCATTTGCAAGTACCTTCCAAGAGCCAGAACAGTAGGAGACATGACTGAGTCTTGCTGCTGTTTCTTGGTGCTCCGGGGGACACAAATGTAGCCATTCTCTAAGTGCACAAATTTTATTAAATGTCTATGTCCCCTTGAAAGAGCTTTGTGGTGGAAAGGCTCTGGCATTTCTCAAGGATAATATAAAGCATCTTGAAAAGTATCTGCTGAGATGTGAGGTAGACAAGTGAGAGTGTTCCTCTCAGTCAGCTTTCTTGGAGGCTAAATCAGGACCAATAGCTGCTGAGTTAGTGCTCTATCCTTTGTGCTGAGATAGAACAAAACAACTCACCAGTTAGTATTTTCCTGTTAATAAAAATAAGTACAACATCTGGAAGATTAACGAACTACTTGCTGGCTAAATTTTAGAGAGGGGAAAAATGTGCTGCTTTTTTTTCTTTTTTCTTTTTTTTTTTTTTTTTTCCAGCTGCTATTAGAAAATGAGATCAGAAATGTTGGTTAGAAATTAGTCTCAATGTGTGATAGAGAAAAATAACTTTACTGCTGATTAGAGTAAGTGTTTAATTTGCTATATTAGACTCTGGAATAATTCAGAGAGGTAGATATCTCTAATATATTATTTTAGTGATAATGATGCAGTAATCCCAAATTAAATCTGTGTACCTATACTCTGCTGATAATTTTAGACTTGGGATACATATATGGAAGTAGAATGGGCCAGAAATATAATTGCATGAAAGTTCAGACAGTATGGCCAGCTTAGCAAATACTTGAAACTTGAAGTATGCATGTTGGTTTAAGATCTAATGCCATTTTTAGAACAAAATCACACAGCTTAGCAAAAGGACAAGGGGATCCACCTCTAAGTTTATCTGTAGCATTTTTTCTATTAGGAAAAGAAATGCATAGCTATCAAAACCATTCAGAAAACTCTTCTTCTATTTTATGAAAACATTAAAGTTTAAAAAAGATTGTAAAGTTTATGCTTTATAGGATTAAAAGTTTCAATATTTCTCTATATTGGTTAATACAGGTTTCGATTTTAAAAGTGTGTTTTTTTCTCTCTCTCCTTTCTTACCCTTTTTCCCATGGAACAGACAAGATGTTTGACTTTTATGACAAAAACCTCTTCAAAACATTGCCAACATTGACATATCCTTACATTTTATCTGGAAAATGTCTAGGCAATTATAATTGCATTTTGATTCATGAAAGTATAACATAATCAAAACTGAAACATATGAGTGAGAAGAGAGGGGAAAATCATGAGGTTGTTATTCAAAATACTAAAATTATCCATAGTTCAGGTGAGTATTATGATTATAGTCTATGTAGCAGTTTTCAGCAGAAATGCTTTTTAATTACCTCAGCATGAAGTTTCTAGAACATGGGTTTTAAATTGTGAAAGTCATAGTGGTTGTACCTCACTGTTAAATGTCCACTAAGCATATTTAGCCTAACAGATGGTTCTGTTCTTTAGTATCATCCAGTGTATATGGTAATCAAAGACCACACAAGGGACCTTATGAATCCACTACTTTATTTGGAGAGATGACAACAACAAAAATGGATTCACAACCAAGGTCAGCCCCGGTACCAGGTAGGTTTTTGAAGTCATGCTTTAACAATTTAAGCATGGAATTGTATTAATATGAAATAATATATGAAGATGTAGGTCAAGGACAGTTGTTCGGGCTTTGTGCTGAATCAGACAATACTTAGCATTGTCATTAGTAGTCTGAAAAATGGAGCAGATTGTATCTCATAGAATTTTCCAGCGATATCAAGATGACAGAAAATATGCATTTGGAGCAAGAGATTAAGACCCAAATAACCTTTATAAATTGAGACTAAATCAGGCAAAATTCAGTAAAGATATATGCAAAGTATCATACCCATGAGAATCCTTGGTAAAAATAATAGCAGAGAGAAATGTTGCAAAATAGGGTTTGTAGATTAAAATGGAAAAGAAATAAACCAATACTATGATAATATTTTTTAAAAATGCAAAAATGTTTTACGGCATATTAACTGTAAAGTAACTTTTAAACCAGAGAAATTTCCTACTCTACTTAGCCCTAGCAAGTCCAGACCTGAAGTTCTGTGTTCAGTTCAAGGTATTGTGTTCATCACATAGAAAAAACAATGGAGAGCAACATAAAGAAAATTTTAGAAAGGTAACATCTGAAGCAGCTTTTGGAGAACTCATAATTTTCAGAGTAAACTGAAAGGAGATATGAGAATAGTGTACTACAAAAAGAGTGCTTAGCAGTTATTCACCATGAAGTAATGCTAACTAATTAGAAGTAGTTTTTTTTCAAAAGGAACATAGGAGATTTTTTTAAACAGTGCAATTTTTTTTTCAAGCAACAAAGGAGTTAGTTCTTAGGAGACAGATCTTTGTCTATAATGGTTATACAGCATAAAAATAGGCTACTGGGAAGGCTGTGAAGTCTCCTTTACAAAAAATATTAAGAGCAAATTGGCCATCTTCTTACTGACCATGTTTCACTAGTCAAATCTAGCTAATATGACCTCTTAGGGTCCCTTCCAGTTTTGTAGTTCCTTTTGTGTTTAGAGTTTGCCCCCAAAACATTCCTAAAGTAGGAATTTAAATGAAAGAAATTAACATCTAAGTGTACCTGGAAGTCATCCTGCTTTTGTGCCTGGGATTACAGGCTAAGCCTTCTCTTTTGCTCTTGGAGCTAATCAGTGATACTACTCCTGTTTACCTATGCTCGCCAAATACAGAGCTTGTAGGTGCTGACAGTGATAGGGTTTATCATCTGAGTTGGCTTGTGTACAGCAGAATGATGAGCTACAAAGATGATTAAGGGAGTGGAACATCTCCCTTATGAGGAAAGGCTGAGGGAGCTGGGTCTCTTTAGCTTGGAGAAAAGGAGACTGAGGGGTGACCTCATCAATGTTTACAAATATGTAAGGGGTGAGTGTCAGGGAGATGGAGTTAGGCTTTTCTCAGTGATGACCAGTGATAGGACAAGGGGTAATGGGTCCAAATTGGAGCATAGGAGGTTCAAGGTGAATATCTGAAATTTTTTTTTTTACTGTGAGAGTGACAGAGCACTGGAACAGGCTGCACAGGGAGGTTGTGGAGTCTCCCTCACTGGAGACATTCAAAACCCACCTGGATGCGTTCCTGTGTGATGTACTCTAGGTGACCCTGCTCTGGCAGGGGGGGTTGGACTAGATGATCTTTCAAGGTCCCTTCCAACCCCTAAAATTCTATGACTCTATGATTCTATGAAAATGTATTTGATTTGCACAGAAGCACTTTGTAAAATAAATAAACATTTGTGCAAGCTAGGAAAAAGTCTGACATGGTAAACAATGTGGAAGAACTTGTGTTCTTGTCATTCTGCAAAACAGCAAAACTATTTGAGATACATTAACACAATCTCCTTCCCTCCCTCAACTTTCTCCACAGAATGGCTTATTATAGTTGCTGCTCTTCTGGCACTTGCATTGATTCTTGCAGTGTGCATTGCTGTTAACAGCCGGAGAAGGTAAGGTTTACTTTTTCAAAACACAGTACTTTGCTTCATTGAGAGGCTTCAAAGCTTTGTGAAAGAGCAGAGTACCCTATTGCAAGAAAGAGCTTCCTTTGTGAAGCTCTGTGACTTGGGGTGTTGGGGGCCAGGTCACTGTGTCGTGCACAGGTTACACATCAGCCTTCACACTCATGTGGAACCATGTGATGTCCATAGCTATATAAACCACTTGGTCTTTATCTGTAGGTGGAAACTGTATATAGATGTATATACATCACAGAGAATTAATTATTCTCTACTATTACTAATTGGAAAATCCTGTCCACTAAGACTGAAAACTATGTGAATAGAAATAGAAACAAGTGAGAAATAGAAAAATGGAAGTAGTAGCAACCACAGGTAGGCTCCACAGCTCCTTGCTTGCCTGCTTCAGAATTTCCTGGATGCAGAGCAGAAATAATTCCCAAGGACGTGTGTATTGTTAGCACTATGTACTGAGCTACTCTGGATTAAACCCCCACACCTATCCCTCAGTAAGCATGAAAAAGTAGTACTTCAGAAGGATAAACGTATAATCAAGTGGCCAAATCAGTAATTCAGGCAAAAATATGTTTCATTTAAGAAGAAAATGAAGTACAACTTCATAGAGACGTTTTCCCTCATAAGAGAAGTACACTTTTCATACTCAGTTTATGGAAGGCTGTTGGAGGACGAGCAGGATGTTCAGCACCATCTAGCCAGAGAACCATCTTAGCATCCTGGGTCAAATTCCACAGCTGTGTAACTAATACTTTTTTACTGTGCTGGAGAACACCGAGCCCACGTTGACCAATATACATTGGTTTTAGACTGGTGACTTTTTAGAAGAACGTGTGTGTGTTCATTCAGAGGTACACATAGAGTTTATTGGGCAGCACAGGAGCAAGTGTAACTTTAAAAACACAGTAGCTATTTCCTACCTTAATATAATAAGCACCTATGCAGTTGATAGTAGCAAGAGTAGTTCTCCATATTTCCTTGTTATTGGCAGGCTTTTAGGCCTGACATGCTCATGCAAAGAAGGAAAAAGTTATATAATGAGGTGAGAGTGTGAAACAAATTTTCCGCTGTCTCAGGAACTTCAGCATTTTCAAAGGTGTGGTTCCAAGTCTGGATTTAGAATGTCACTGTTCTTATAGTGGGATATATACAAAGTTCATAAATGGGGATATATCTTAATGTTAGAAAATCCTTTCTAGCTTTCGATAATGAATGTTATCCCTATCTGTAGTAAAAATAGGTAGAAATCAAAAAAGTGAGCTCCTGCCACATTTTATGCATATAATGGTGGATGCTTTCAAATAATAAATCTGCAATATGGAGAAACTTTATACTTTGCATTGTCAGTCTGCACTAACAGACACCAGATTCATTTTCAAGCACCTTTTGTTTTTATTGTTTTTATTAACTTTGATTTTTTTTCTTATTTCTGCTAGTCTCCATCTACAATATTAATTTTCTTTTTATTTCCTACTAGATGTGGGCAGAAGAAAAAGCTAGTGATTAACAATGGCAAAGGGGCAGTGGAAGACAGGAAGATAAGTGGGTTAAATGGAGATGCAAGCAAATCTCAAGAAATGGTGCACTTGGTTCATAAAGAGCAGTCAAATGACCAAGCAGGAACAGGCTGCACAGGGAGGTTGTGGAGTCTCCCTCACTGGAGACATTCAAAACCCACCTGGATGCGTTCCTGTGTGATGTACTCTAGGTGACCCTGCTCTGGCAGGGGGGGTTGGACTAGATGATCTTTCAAGGTCCCTTCCAACCCCTAAAATTCTATGACTCTATGATTCTATGAAAATGTATTTGATTTGCACAGAAGCACTTTGTAAAATAAATAAACATTTGTGCAAGCTAGGAAAAAGTCTGACATGGTAAACAATGTGGAAGAACTTGTGTTCTTGTCATTCTGCAAAACAGCAAAACTATTTGAGATACATTAACACAATCTCCTTCCCTCCCTCAACTTTCTCCACAGAATGGCTTATTATAGTTGCTGCTCTTCTGGCACTTGCATTGATTCTTGCAGTGTGCATTGCTGTTAACAGCCGGAGAAGGTAAGGTTTACTTTTTCAAAACACAGTACTTTGCTTCATTGAGAGGCTTCAAAGCTTTGTGAAAGAGCAGAGTACCCTATTGCAAGAAAGAGCTTCCTTTGTGAAGCTCTGTGACTTGGGGTGTTGGGGGCCAGGTCACTGTGTCGTGCACAGGTTACACATCAGCCTTCACACTCATGTGGAACCATGTGATGTCCATAGCTATATAAACCACTTGGTCTTTATCTGTAGGTGGAAACTGTATATAGATGTATATACATCACAGAGAATTAATTATTCTCTACTATTACTAATTGGAAAATCCTGTCCACTAAGACTGAAAACTATGTGAATAGAAATAGAAACAAGTGAGAAATAGAAAAATGGAAGTAGTAGCAACCACAGGTAGGCTCCACAGCTCCTTGCTTGCCTGCTTCAGAATTTCCTGGATGCAGAGCAGAAATAATTCCCAAGGACGTGTGTATTGTTAGCACTATGTACTGAGCTACTCTGGATTAAACCCCCACACCTATCCCTCAGTAAGCATGAAAAAGTAGTACTTCAGAAGGATAAACGTATAATCAAGTGGCCAAATCAGTAATTCAGGCAAAAATATGTTTCATTTAAGAAGAAAATGAAGTACAACTTCATAGAGACGTTTTCCCTCATAAGAGAAGTACACTTTTCATACTCAGTTTATGGAAGGCTGTTGGAGGACGAGCAGGATGTTCAGCACCATCTAGCCAGAGAACCATCTTAGCATCCTGGGTCAAATTCCACAGCTGTGTAACTAATACTTTTTTACTGTGCTGGAGAACACCGAGCCCACGTTGACCAATATACATTGGTTTTAGACTGGTGACTTTTTAGAAGAACGTGTGTGTGTTCATTCAGAGGTACACATAGAGTTTATTGGGCAGCACAGGAGCAAGTGTAACTTTAAAAACACAGTAGCTATTTCCTACCTTAATATAATAAGCACCTATGCAGTTGATAGTAGCAAGAGTAGTTCTCCATATTTCCTTGTTATTGGCAGGCTTTTAGGCCTGACATGCTCATGCAAAGAAGGAAAAAGTTATATAATGAGGTGAGAGTGTGAAACAAATTTTCCGCTGTCTCAGGAACTTCAGCATTTTCAAAGGTGTGGTTCCAAGTCTGGATTTAGAATGTCACTGTTCTTATAGTGGGATATATACAAAGTTCATAAATGGGGATATATCTTAATGTTAGAAAATCCTTTCTAGCTTTCGATAATGAGTAGTAAAAATAGGTAGAAATCAAAAAAGTGAGCTCCTGCCACATTTTATGCATATAATGGTGGATGCTTTCAAATATTAAATCTGCAATATGGAGAAACTTTATACTTTGCATTGTCAGTCTGCACTAACAGACACCAGATTCATTTTCAAGCACCTTTTGTTTTTATTGTTTTTATTAACTTTGATTTTTTTTCTTATTTCTGCTAGTCTCCATCTACAATATTAATTTTCTTTTTATTTCCTACTAGATGTGGGCAGAAGAAAAAGCTAGTGATTAACAATGGCAAAGGGGCAGTGGAAGACAGGAAGATAAGTGGGTTAAATGGAGATGCAAGCAAATCTCAAGAAATGGTGCACTTGGTTCATAAAGAGCAGTCAAATGACCAAGCAGGAGCATGTGATGAATTCCTGACCATTAATGAAACACAAAATCATCAGGAGCTTGATACGAAGAGTGGAGTGTAATGGTACTAAGCAGCCAAGTAGAGCAGAGCTGGGGAAATAGAAATCACATGGGACTTGGACAGGAATTCTCAGATGCACTGTGCTACTGATGTCTTTTGAACATAACTAAATATAAGATTTACTCCTTTTTATTCACTTTAAAATAAAGTCTGGGTTACAAAATTTACATTTGCTTTCTGAAATAAACCTCCAAGAGTTGCATAAAGTTTTCAGTCCCTGCTGCCTACAGAAAGGATGCTTATTGTGTCCTGAGTGTTAGGAGGGATTCACGTCATTGTTCCCCAAATAGAAGGTCTTTGCTGTGCAGAACTACTTAGACAACCAGACACTCCTTCTAACAGACGTATAACGTACTATACTTGCCACGATACATGACTAAATGAGAAAAAAATGTAAAGAGCAAAAATCACGCTTAAACCAAAAAAGCCTCCTATACAATGTCTAGGCCATCAGAATCCTTCAGAAATGCCTTCCAGCTGGGAAAAGCAGTAGGTGCATTCAGAGTCTGATATTTTATAATGATTCATGGCTTGGTATGCAACGAGAAAAACCCAAAAGAACAAAATTCCCCTTCTTAGGAAGGGGAATAACAGATGGTTCATAATGATACATCAACTGATACATAATAAATTACTATACTTTAATATCCAAACAATCTGTACAGTTATCCTGCAGTTTTTTAACTCCTTGAGTTCCTTCCTCTTCCCCCTTGTGCCTTCATTGGTGACAGCTTGAATGTGCTTTTAATGAGTCTGATCGGATAATTAATAAAACACAATGACCCCACATGCACAAATCAAGCAATTGGAAATCATTAGGGAAGACGACAGTATTTTATTCCTGAAGAATAGGTCTCTATCTCCTTCTTTGTTCCATTTCCTAAGGAGTTGCTGAACCTAGTAGAACTTGATTCCCCTGTAACTACTGTTACACCAGTTTGCTTATATTTTAAAGGTTCCTTTTATATGATCTCACTTACTTCCTCTGAATTCTATTTCATCCACATTTTTCCCTTTGCATTTTAAAAATACCAAAAGAAAAATTGCTTCCTTACTGGTATTAGAAATTCAAATTCTACATAAAAGATTAAAAAAAAAATTAAAGCAAACACTTCCAGTCATGTAACATAGTAAAGTAGCTGCAGCTGCATTGCTATATGCTTTTGTTTTGCCCTCATTCACCTGTATGTAAATGATTTATATTAAGCAATGATGCTGTGCATTATTTTGATATGAATTACCAGAAACAATATTATTTACTACCAGTGGTCTGTACCACTTTTAACAAAATTTATTGGAATGGAGGATATGGATAATTTCTAATCAGGCTGCCTCAAAAAAATTTGAGCAAAAACAATCTAAAGTGACGGCATCCACTGGTCAGTTTCAGCTATGGGATGGGGAATGTCCTGTAGGAGGGTTAGTCGTGTTTCTATTCTCTGATGATAGCACCTGTCTTTGAAACTGTTCTGCTAAAGTGTGTGATTTTAGGTTGTCCATCTGAAGCAATTTGGAGGATGAATATTCAGCTGGGTAAATACTTACATTAGATAGCACTGATCTTTACCAGAACATAAAGCACAAGACTGTTAATTGTATTTCTCAATCACAGCCCTCCAGCAGTTTCGTGTGTGTTGTTGAGTTGTTCAGTGCACTCGTAGATCTGCAGGCATATGTTCTCAGGAGCAATTTGTGACTGGGCAAAAGATCCCACGATGAGGTGTGATTTTACAGTACACACAGGATGTTTTATGACTTTATCTAGGTCAGCGTGTTTTATCCCTGAACATTCTCACAGCTCATAGTTCAAGGGTGTTCAAGCAAGCTGAAGCTAATGGGAGTCAAGGTGATTTGCTCTATCAGTATGTCATCCACTGTCAAACATCTCAGTCCTTTCATGTATTTTAATACTGGAAAAAGTGTCGACTTTTTGCTTAATTCTTGTCATACATTTAAGTAAGCTTTTCTATTTGTAATTATAAATCAAAATGACCTGTTGAAGTCTGTGTTTAAATTGATACTATATACTAATTTCACTAAGTACGGAGATTCAGAGTAAGAATTATTCCTCTCTTCAAATCCTAATTGTAAATACATCTTAATCAAAAGGAGATATTTCATTGTCTTGAATGAAACCTTGAAGGTTGCATTTTTCTTTATAAAAAAACCCCGAAACAACACATTTGTCGCATGTTATTCAGACATATAATTAAGAAATCCACAAACTCTTTCCTAATTTATCTAGTATTCATAGAATCATCAAGGTTGGAAGGGACCTTAAAGATCATCAAGTTTCAACCCCCCAGGGAATCCTACCAACTAGACCAGGTTGCACAAAACCTCTTCTAACCTTGTCTTAAAAACCTCCAGGGATGAATGTACCTCAGTAGCTATGAATGCATGGACAAGACAGGTTGGTTTCTTCGTGTATTTTTAAATAGGGAGATGCTCAAGTTGCCTTTACAAAGGCAATGTCATTATTTTCTATATGCTGATTCTTTTTAGATTATGTCATTTTATTAATTTGTAATTAAGTTTCATCATAGTCTCAAAACTAGATTGCCATTCCAGAAGTGTAATATACGTAGTATGCATTTTTATTAATCTTGGGTTTATTGTTTGAGGGGTTGTCTGTTGTGTGTATGTAATTTTTACACAGAGCCCTTGATGTATTTGCATATTTATTTAACAGATCAATCTAACTGAAAGAAAATATCTCTAAATAGTAACTAGAAACAGTACTGCTAAAGCTATATTGAACTGTAAAATAATATTAAAAATATATACTTGATTCCACACTGAGGATAAAAAGACCAGCATCATTAGTGGGAAAGAAGTATTCAGCAAGATAGTAGTGTTTAGTACTGGTGATCCAGGGGTAACTTTTTCTGCTTGCAAACTCTAAGCCAGGCTTAGTTGAATGATGTGTGACCTTATCTGTTCCAGTAGCCTCCCATAAGCTCCCCAGATGCTCAGGGAATTAGTGATTACCTCAGCTTCCCTCTAGAGGCAGACAACTTAGTCCAATTTAAAATCAACCTAGGAAGATCTTGATGCTGTTCCTGACTCAATGAAACAATGGCATTTTGGAGGGTGCACCACCCACCAAGATTCAACCCTTCCTTCAGGGTGCAGACAGACAAGCTGGGTCTTGATCTACCCTTGGTACCTAGGAAGAACGAGGAAAATGCTTAGGCCAAAGCTAAAACAGACCCTTTGTCTTGAGCAGTTTTAATGTTTTTAATTTTTTATGTACTCCAGACCAACTCTCATGGAAATACTGTCTAAAAGAGTAGGCATATTTAAGAGAGGGATTGCATGTTTTATGCTAATGTAATATTTTAATCAATAATCTGGGGTGATTGTTTCACCTGTATTTTCTTGGAGATCTTACAAGAAATGTTTGATTAAAGCAGAGAAAGGATGTGCAGCTCTCATGCCTACATGCATGGCTGTGTTGTTAAGCCCTTTCCCCACTGTCAGTTCCAAAATTAGATGTTTTTCATATGATAGAGATGTCTTTTGCATATCTTTTGACAATAACAACAACAGTGTCTGTACTAAGTAGTTTGAAGCATGTTGTCTGGAATATTATTAGAAGATTATTACCAAGTATGTCTAGCAGATAGAGACAATTCTGGGCAGGGACAGAAGGCAGTATATCATCCAGGTTAGGGCTGGTCCAAATTACTCTTTTTGTAGATGAAAGAAAGAAATTCAATCCTCTGACAACAGTGTTCTGCCTCAGCATACAAAGACACAGATATTTTGTAAGCCAGCAGTTAATGGGTTTATGTTATACTATATTACCGTGTTAGCCAATAATTATTTATTAGTCTTATTAAAAAATTCAAGGTTCTGACTTCTCTAGTTGCAAGAGATTTGATTAGTCAAATACAAACCTTGCAGGTAACTACTAGGTTTCCTCAGTGGAGGGGAAAAGGACTAAAAGGTGGCAGAAAAAGCACTGCACTGGGCTGTTCTTGAGGTGTAGTTCCAGCTGTGTCGGAGTGAGTGACAAAACTCTAGATCCTTATGGGGGGCAATAATTGTGCAAAGGTGTTTTGGAGGAGAGAACCCTGGGGGATTAGGGACAGAGAGGAATGGGGTAGCAGGGGAAGGAAGTCAAGGGAGAGTGACATTTCTATACTACTACTGGGAAAGTCCCTTCAACACCCCAGGACTTTGGCACTTGAATGCTTCATGCCTCTGAGAACGAAAAAAAAAGAACTAGTCTTTTCTTGTGAACCCCCCGCCTCCAAGTCACTCTCAACATTCATCACCTTATTTGCAAACTTATTTCTCATTATTACTGTGCCATGCTTCCTGTGGCATCAATCAACACCATGATGAGACCAAGCAGCTATGAGAAGTGAGAGGTGGAGCACAAATTTAGGAAAGCCGAGTGTCTTTTGTAGAGCACAGAGGTTGCACTTGTTGTTTTCCTTGTTTCACCCATTTGGAATAAGATTATCAGTGGTGAGATTTCAAGAACATTTCTTTTCTTGGTCATCTTCCTATTTTTAAAGTACCAGACTTACACGGATCTTCACATAGGTCAACTGTGCTGCTGCACATATTTTTGTAAAGTTGCAACTGAATAAGCTAATCCACCACCAAAGAAGCCCTCCTGACCTCAAGGGAGCTGATTATTGTTGAAGTGCAAGTAAAGCAGAGGCAGTGAAATCTTTACAGACACGTTCATTTTAAACACAGCCTTTTTTTCAGTTTGGTCTGGATGGTTCCAGCAAGCATTAGAGAGGTTTTGCTTGAGTGACAGGTTCAATGAGTCTCAAAATTTTTATACAAAGGCTCTAAAGGCAGAAAAGGGTTTTGGATGAACAAGTGGGTGGATTAAACCCATTTTCATAAATTCTCTGATACAGAAATTTGTGCACTGAATGCTAATGTAAATGTAATTAGTTTTGCATTTTCTTTCAAATAAAAAAATATAAAATAATGAAGTTTTGTATCAAAACAAGTCCACAAAGACTGTCAAATGAGAAGATTACTTTTTTTTTTTTCCAGCAATAAACATCTGTTTAGCTAGTTTTAATATCCAAGATAGAACATCTAGCTGTACAAAATGCCCCCCTACATATATATATATTTCCCTTTGTACTAAAATGCAATTCTTACAAATATTTTTTTTTCCATTAGAAAAAACAAAACAAGCCAAACCTGTAAATTTACAGTAAAATAGCATTTTTTGAGTCAAATAGGATCTGACATAAATTTTAATGTAAATATTTTTTAAATTTAAATACTGTAAAACCCTCAAGCATTTTTTAAAATGTTAGGGGAAAGCCTCACTCTGAAACACCTACCTAACTCAGACTTTAGCTCAACGAAAGCTTTTTTTTTTTTGTGCTGAAGCTTAGGGAAGTGTGCAAAGGCATATCTGAAGTTAGGGGCATATAGCAGTGGGAAATCAGCTTACGGGTCATGTGTAGTAAAGGTTCTGTACATCAAACAGGTCCCAAGTCTACTGAGTTAGGCCTGAAGTCCTTCTAACTCCCAGAAAATCCCAGGAAAGAGAAGGATGAGATAAGGCATTTTCCACCACTTCTCCAGAGGTTATGTTTTCAACCTGGCATCTGAAAGTGTTGTCTCAGGCTATTGTGTTAGTGTCCAGTCAGCTTTAATGACAGTAATCCCATGTTGCAGTGTATAATTGGCTTGGTTACAGCAGAGTTTTAGCTTTAAATCTAAATTCACTTGTCATTGGTGTACATCTAGCTTTTGCCAACACACACTCAACAGGCTTTTTTTTTTTTTCTTTTTTTCTTTTTTTCTTTTTTTCTTTTTTTCTTTTTTTCTTTTTTTCTTTTTTTCTTTTTTTCTTTTTTTCTTTTTTTCTTTTTTTCTTTTTTTCTTTTTTTCTTTTTTTCTTTTTTTCTTTTTTTCTTTTTTTCTTTTTTTCTTTTTTTCTTTTTTTCTTTTTTTCTTTTTTTCTTTTTTTCTTTTTTTCTTTTTTTCTTTTTTTCTTTTTTTCTTTTTTTCTTTTTTTCTTTTTTTCTTTTTTTCTTTTTTTCTTTTTTTCTTTTTTTCTTTTTTTCTTTTTTTCTTTTTTTCTTTTTTTCTTTTTTTCTTTTTTTCTTTTTTTCTTTTTTTCTTTTTTTCTTTTTTTCTTTTTTTCTTTTTTTCTTTTTTTCTTTTTTTCTTTTTTTCTTTTTTTCTTTTTTTCTTTTTTTCTTTTTTTCTTTTTTTCTTTTTTTCTTTTTTTCTTTTTTTCTTTTTTTCTTTTTTTCTTTTTTTCTTTTTTTCTTTTTTTCTTTTTTTCTTTTTTTCTTTTTTTCTTTTTTTCTTTTTTTCTTTTTTTCTTTTTTTCTTTTTTTCTTTTTTTCTTTTTTTCTTTTTTTCTTTTTTTCTTTTTTTCTTTTTTTCTTTTTTTCTTTTTTTCTTTTTTTCTTTTTTTCTTTTTTTCTTTTTTTCTTTTTTTCTTTTTTTCTTTTTTTCTTTTTTTCTTTTTTTCTTTTTTTCTTTTTTTCTTTTTTTCTTTTTTTCTTTTTTTCTTTTTTTCTTTTTTTCTTTTTTTCTTTTTTTCTTTTTTTCTTTTTTTCTTTTTTTCTTTTTTTCTTTTTTTCTTTTTTTCTTTTTTTCTTTTTTTCTTTTTTTCTTTTTTTCTTTTTTTCTTTTTTTCTTTTTTTCTTTTTTTCTTTTTTTCTTTTTTTCTTTTTTTCTTTTTTTCTTTTTTTCTTTTTTTCTTTTTTTCTTTTTTTCTTTTTTTCTTTTTTTCTTTTTTTCTTTTTTTCTTTTTTTCTTTTTTTCTTTTTTTCTTTTTTTCTTTTTTTTTTTTTTTCCCGTATAAGGCAGGGGGGGAAAAAGAAAAAAAAAAAAAAAAAAAAAAGCTTAGATCATTTTCAGTCACCCCATTTTCCTCATATGAATTGAAACTCCATGCTTTCATTTTATGCAGAACAAACAGAAATAAACTGGGTATATCTTGCCTCGTGAATGGTTGTTAACTCTGAGTTTACATTCACCCCTTTTATCAGCTTACTTGTTTTAATAACAAGCATCAGGTTCAGGGCTGTTGCTGCAGATTGCTAATAATACCCTTTCTTTAACTACCTCAGAGAGACAGTTTTCAGCAGATTTCAGCCTGAGCCTGCAGGATGAGGTTTTCTAAGATAAGCCCATCATAGTTGAGCCCAGTATCCAAGGAACAATGATCTCAGCTGACAACAGCACAATAAAGGAGACAAAAGTCTTCCTGCAAGTGCTCTGGACTACAACCTTCAGTGATACAAGCCTCTCAGCAAATATCTAGAATAAGTATGTTGGGTTCATTTTACTTCTTGTACCTACAAAATTATGCAGTGTGGCTTTGTTCAAGCACTGTCAATGTATGTCTAAATTCTGACTGTCAATCTGTATCTTAGTGTGCAAGTACAAGGGGTTTGTTTTACTGTAAAACTAAAGTCCAGAGAAGGGGCATAAAGATGGTCAGAGGACTGCAGCATCTCTCCTACAAGGACAGGTTGAGACAGTTGGGGCTCTGAGGTGACCTTATAGTAGCCTTCCAATGCCTGAAGGGGGCCTACATGAGAGCTGGGGAGGGACTTTTTACAAGGGCTTGTAATGAGAGGACAAGAGGTAATGGATCAAAACTGGAAGAGAAGACATTTAGGTTAGACATGAGGAGGAAATTATTTAGTGTGAGGGTGGTGACAGACTAGAACATTCTATGATTTACAATCATCTGCTCAATTAAGCATGTTTCATTTTGTAGCTGTTGCTCAGATTAACTAGTGGAGACAAGTTTGTAATTACTGGGTTATCTGCAGAACAATGCAGTCGTTTTATGCTTAATTTTCTGGTTAATGGTTCTTCCATTCATCAAGAGAAAATCTGAAATGAACTATAGGTAAGGATGCCTGTTTGTTTAGCTAGTGACTTAAAAATCAAACTTACTCTTTGTTCAAGAAGGGTGACTTCACACGCCATGGAGACGACAGGTATAAAGCCTACCCGTTGGTTACATACCAATCAAAAATGGGAGAAGCCCATGAGACAGCTCAGAGGATCAGCCTGCTATTGCATGCAAAGGTGTGGGTGCTCCTAAAAAAGCAAGCCTTTTCTAGAGTAATCCTCATTCTTACGTAGTACCTCCAAAAATCATGGCTAAAAAGTAAGCTAACAAAGCTTAGTTGATCCTGGCAATTTAGGTAATACTGGTGAACCTAAGTGAAACACTGGAATGAATTTTTAGTGACTTTCCTAGCCCTGACTTTCTTCCTCCCCTTTCATGGAGTTGAACATCAGCTGTCTTTTCTCGCTTGCACATCTCCAAAGCAGCATTTCTCAAGTGGTGTCCTTTGAAGATAGGAAGTGATTCATGGAGCACCTTGAGGCACCCCACTAAAAAAAACAACAAATGGAGGTAGATCAGTCTTATAAACGACTACAGGAAAGGCAAATGTATTTTTAGTTCAGTCACAAGTGACAATGAATAGCACAACACTGTGAAAGACAAAGCCTAGGTTGTTTTTCTAAATACTCATCCTTGTACTAGAAAAGCACAACAAACAGCGTGAGGCCTTGTTCCTTCAGATCCCATCCCTGTGAGTTTTGGTGGGCTGCAGTCAACTTTGTAATTTATCTGTCTAGGCAGACACATTTTGCTTATCACCACAGAACCTGCCTGCCTTGCTAAATGCCACCACAACCACAAGAGCTGATATTGCATGCAATCTAGTTCCTTCCTGCACCTGCTGTAGCAGAAGAGTGCTTTCATTGCATGCTGTTCCTGCCAGACAGCAGATAGCAGTTTGTCAAGGCTTTAAAGCCACCTCAGCTTTGTCTGCACAAGGCTCTGCACAGATTCGGGGAGCTTTGGCAGTACAGTTTCACCCCTGCTAGGGTATTTGTACATTCTTGTAGTATACATGCTTGCTGCAAAAGACTCTTGCTAGCCCAGTTGAGTGTAATTTTAAATGGTTTTTTTCTTCCTTCTAAAGCACTGTAAGTTGGGCTTCCTGTTATTTTCATATCCTTATGCTGTTTCATGTACTGCATAATACAAAGGACAATACTGTTTAAGTCCTCAACAAGACTGTTTAACCCCTTAAAGTGGGTTTTTCTTTCATGCCTGACAGGGGATATAGAAATATCTTTTAACATGGCTCAATGATTCATGACTCGTCTTTTATAGCTCCTTACAGCAGATGCTTTCCTGTAGAGAGTAACACATTACAGATACAAAGACACTCCTGAAATAGTATTTACCTGTAAGGCTGAGAACAGGGAGAAAGAGGGGAACACAAAGGGTTTGCAAAAGGCTTAAAGAATCAGCCTTTGAGGTATGTATTTTCAAAAAGGACAACTTCATATAATTGCAGAATTGGATGCTGTATGGTTGTTTTTTTTGTTTTTTTTGTTGTTGTTTTGTAGGTCATTCTTAAAGAAACATTGCTTTGAAAAAGTAACAATCAGGTCACAGTGTTGAGTCTTTAATTTAAAACTTTTTTTACTTGATGTGTAACAAAAGAATAACCACTTCTAATGGAAGGAATTTGTACACATAAAGTGCACATAAAGTATGTGGGTGATGGGGAATCCTCAGCACAACAAACTTCAGGAGGAAATTTTATATCAGCAGCATGCATTTATTTAACAATGCTTGCTGATAAGACCACACCAGGACATTTCTGCCTCTGACAGAAAGCAGCAATGTGGTACAGAAATGGTAGCAGATAGATGATTTATCTTTTGTCCAGAGTGCTGCAGTATAATTTGGTTCATTACAGACTTAGGGGGCAGATAGCCAACTGAAAGTCTGCCAAAGCCACTTCCTGCTGTGCCTGGATTTTATTTGGTAACGTTGCAAACAGATGCAGGCTTCAGTTAGATTAGTAAGAAGTAAGCCCAGGGTTGTGCAGACTTAAACCTCACAATCTGGGTTTCAGTTACATGTCTTAATGACACAACAGTACTTACGCTATTTCTATAACGTTTGCACCCTGGGCGTGAATGTCAGAGCTTTCTCTCCATAATTAGCAACTACCATTCCTCTGTGTCATGAGCATCTCTTAACTCATGCATTACAAACAGAGTTGATTTCTTTACAAGTGCTCCAGGGGTTCAGCTACAGGCTTTATTTATTACTTTTTTAGAAAGGCTATGAGGAAGAGATGTATTTTAGCAGCCAAGGGGAGGGAAGTAGGTTTCTAAAGCAACTACAACTATTGTATTGTACTGTCCCACTCTTCCCACTTTTCTAGACTTCATTGACAAGAACTGGAGTTAGTGCATCCTGACCTTTGTGGCAAATGAGCTCAGTGGCAGCCAGAATCCTGTATTTGAAGGATACAGTGAAGGGTGAGATTGCCAATATGTCGGCAAACTCATTTTCTACTCCGCACGCAGTTTTCAGAACAGACAGCCTCTCACATCAGACTGCTTTATTTAAACTCCTTTCTAAATATTCCCATTGAGTCCAGGCTGACATTAAAACTCAAAGATATAAGGCATGAAAATTATGAATCAGCATTTATTCATGATATGTACGTATGGGGTACAACACTTAGGGAAATAATATATTCACAACCATTTCCAGTATAGAAAGAATGTCTAGTTTTTTTAAAAGAGGAATGTTACAGTTCACTCTGTAAGAAAGCATTAACAGATCTAAACTACAAAAATAGACTCAGTCTACAAGGCATTCAAACTACAAGAACAAACTAACAGAACAGAGCTCAGAGTTGAGAGAAGTTTTATCCTATGCATTCAGTAATTTTTAAACTATGCTATAAATACTCATGTATGTAATTTCAAAATCTGGGGAACTTTTTCAGTGTAAAGAAAAGACAAATTTATTAATTTTATTTTTTTATCCTTTTTACATGAAACGTCTCAAAACATGACTGTAATGCCTGGTCATGTTTAAGAGAGGGCAAGGGATGATGAATAGGCAGTCCACAGTACTGGAGTATGGAATTCATACTGAAGCATACTAGGACTCACCAATCACAGTACTTCCAGTGCTTTGGGGCCTGATCTTGGTCTCTTTCCTCTTACAGGGGATGATTGTATTTACGAGATCCAGGCCCAGCTATCTGGGAATGAACCAGCTTCTTCCTGTTGTCCCATGTTCTTTCAGACCACCTTCAGGTTTAGCCCCAGAAAAGTCTCACCTCACCGATTTCAGAAGATTTTTGCCACTGAATTCATAGCTCACATGTCTGGTTTATTATCAGACATACTTGTTGTATATAACAGGCCTGTGCAATAACCATGGTAGCTCAAGAAGCCTTTAGATTTGCATTTAATTTCCAATAGTTAATAATATCCTGTTTTAACAATGAAAGAAACAGTGCACCTTTGCCTATGGACGTATCTATCTTGCTCAGAGACTGTTCCTGTCAAGGGGATGAAGCAGAGTTCCATCTTTTACTTCTCAGGCACTCTGGAGAGAACCCACAGCCCCCTGCAGCCTTGCCTAGTCACAGCCATGTGACTGTAATTGATTTGCTGGTGTCTGTGGTCAAGGACGAACTGGAAGTGACTCAGAGGGATTCTGCAATGCTGTGATGTGACTAAGTGCTGAAAGATGCACAGTGAACAGAGCGAAAACACCCAGGGCATCCCACAATAATGCAGTTGAATGGATTTCCCCTTATTCATTGTGCCAAATTAAACAGTGACCTACTTTAGGTGATTAAGAGTCCCAACATTTCATGCAAACAAGAAGAAAATAAAACAAAACCTAATCATTCTAGGTGAACATTAATTTTTAATGTCATAACAACTGCATTTGCAAGGCAACAAATCTATGCTGGGATCACTTTCACTCACTGCCAGGGAACTACACACATGCATGTATTAACACAACACTGGTTACGTAGTTGAAATCTAAAAGTAACGTATCTGCAGTAAGTTGGTTACGTACATGATTCTGAATGTTGTCAGAACAGGATACACCATAATAGATAGATAAAGCAGTAACTAAGCTGTGGAACCTAATCAGTTGAGTGGCCAAAAGGAAACAAAACCCAAATTAAAAACAGAAAGTACAAGAAAAATTTAAAAGACAGTAAAATATTCTACTATGGCTCAATACACAGAATCCGATTATATTAAATTAAAGCACTGGTATGCATACTGTATATACCATTTCAATGAAATTACATGTTGATAGCTACATTATCTACACTAAGTGCAAAGAGGCACTGGACATCATGCTTCAACAAAATGTCATAACTGGTATCAGTAAGGTTTTACAGTTATTAGTAACTCAGCACTATTCTACCTGTTGTTCCTACTAAGGGAATACCTGGTACATTTGATTTAAAATACAAGAAAGCTATTAAAATAGAAGGGTATAACAACACAATTCCTACATGTATATCTACTAGAATTTTTGTCTCCAAAACTTCATCAGAATAGCACAGATTTACAGATTTCTTACTAGTTGAAGAGATACCCAGTATCAGTCACACCAGGACAGCATTACTATTCTATTCAGCATTTTACAATCATAGAATCAGAGAAGGGCTAGGGTGGGAAGGGACCTTTAAGACCCTCTTAAGGGACACCTTCCTCTAGACCAGGTTGCTCAAAGCTCTATCCAACCTGGCCTTTAACACTTCCACGGAGGGGGCATCCATAACTTCCCCGGGCAACCTATTCCACCCTTACACTAAAGAATTTCTTCCTAATGTCTAACCTAAATTCACCCTCCTTCAGCTTAAAACCATTACCCCTTGTTCTGTCACTACACAATCCTGTAAAAAGTACCTCCTCAGCTTTCCTGTAGGTCCTCTTTCAGGTACTGAAAGGTTGCTATGAGATCTCTTCAGCGCCTCCTCTTCTCCAGGCTCAATGTTTTGCTCAAAGTCCCATCCAACCTAGCCTGGAACACTTTCAACAATGGAGTACCATAATTTCTGGTGTCTCACCACCCTCACAGTAAAGAATTTCTTCCTAATAACCAATTTAAATCTACCGTCTTCCAGTTTGGAAGCGTTCCCCTTGTTCTATCACTACATGCCTTTGCAAAAAGCCATCTTTGTTTTGAATCACAGGCAAAAAGCTAGTAGGCCACATTTTTTCTTCAATATAATATATAAATATTATTAATAATTGTATTAATTCATTAATTGTATTTAATTAATTGTGTTAATTCATTTCTGTGTTAATAACATAGAAATTATTACAGCTGTGGCCTTAATGTCAACAGGTATTTGTCTAATGGGAACAGATGGTAATAAAAGAGAAGCAACTCTCACTTGTGCTTTAAGAAAGCAGGAGGTATTTGTACAGATGCTACACAATTACATTGGTCCCATGGTGGTTCTGTTGGCTTCTTTTCAAGAAGAAAAAGGTAGGTGGCCAAATCTTGAACTCTTTCAACAGGTTGAACTCATTTTACTGTAGCAAGATGAACTGGGTACCCAATAAAATATTTTTTGACCACACAGATCTCCAGTTTCTGTGTCAGCCAATTATACATGATCATACCTTAAGAAAGAACTGCAAGATTTGAGAAAGTAACACAAGGAAAATGACAAAAATGAGGGATGATTGGCCAAGACAGCCAATGCATAAGATTGTTTAGATTATTATAACATTGTTCCATAATGAACTGCAGCATTTAAGGACATTGTGAAATTTCTATTTTCTTCTTGCATTTTGTGCTTTGTTTATAATCCATCACTAATCATAACACAAAAATATTTCAACCCTAAATGTTACACAAACTGGTTTTGTTCTAAGGTACAGATGACATTTAGAGGATTATCCCCCTATGTTATTTGGTCACATAGAAAACACTTTAAGAAAATATTAGTTCTGTAAATTACAGATACGAGGTAATATAGTTCAGTCTATACTGCTGTTTCCAGAGGACAAGTACAAACTCTTAAAATTTGTAACAATTAAATCAATATTGAGGGTATAATATCTAACAAGGAAAATACTTGACTTTGCAGCTTTGACTCATGCATTATACAAGCTAGAGTTCACACCAGATCACAGGAGGAGGGATATATCTAAGAACCAGGATAAGTTGGATAAAAGCATATGCAATTGTCTTTAAGACAGAAGGACAACCTATAGTACACAAGAACTCACAAACACCTACAAAACCCCATAGTGGAAATGCTCTAATCTACAATACTGACTACAAAATCAATTTGTAAACACATTTTGCATACAGTTTTTGAAAAACTGGGGGCGGGGGTAAAGATACATAAGTGTCTGCAAGCTATTTATGTACAAAGCAATATACTGGTACCAGATAAATCTGATTGTGTGATGCTGCCTATGACAGTTTCCTTTTGTGTAATGGTGTGCATCTCAGAGCATTATTAAAAACAACTGCAGGACTCGTGAATTTTGAAAAATCAGACTAGAAGGATTGGACATTGTGGCATTGATCAGCATTGGTTCTGCAGCAGATGTAGTTAGAAGTGAAAGAGGATCAAATGTTTGGCGAAGTGAGAAATCTCACAAGTCTTCTTCCCTCCCCAAACTAGTAGAGACCTCCTCAGGGGCTCAGTTGTATACTGTAGGTTTTTTCAATGTTTGGAGCCTAGATTGTCCGTAAGATTCATACTTGCAAGTGCATAACCACCTTTACCTTAGCTATTAGTATTTGTACCAACCTGGTACTGGCAAGTCACCAGTTCTCCCCTGAGCAGATGTCATCTCTGGCATGGTGCACACACGTGACAGATGGTTCCTCTGAGCCTTGTGCCACTCATACAAGAAGTAACAAAGCATGTAAGCTTTTTGCCTTCAAAATCATCAATATGACTGGAGAGAAGAAAATACCTCATCTTCCCAAGAATGCTTTCTGCTTGGAATAGGAGCTCCTATATAGTCTCATATGGTGAATTATAGCTGAGATTAACTCTCTCAATGGACTAAACACCTATCATAATAACTAAGATGAAAAAAATATCTTAATTGTGGCCTTAGAAGTCACAGTAATAAAACTGAAGACCATATTCTGGCTCATAACAGAACAGTATTACAGTACATTTTTATAAAGTGCCCTGTTTATACATAATTCAGTAAATTAATTCAAATGCAGAATTACAAATAAATGAATGGAACTTAATTAAACGAAAAACAGTTATTCCTTTACATCTCCACAAAAGGATTCTTCTGAGCCTTGTATTAAGGCTCAGAGCCTTTTTGAAGATAAGTACCCTAAAGTGAATGTTGAAGGTGAAGTTTAATACTGCCTATGGTTTTGGGAACTTGTGCAATTGCTGCTGTGTTGCTAGAAGGCTGTAGCAACACAAGTGAGGGTGAGGAAGCTAAGAAAATCCAGGCAGTTGCCAGAATGAGTTTGTTTGAACACTGTTGCTGCAGCTTCTCAGATGAACAGTCTGCTCTTCTCAGTATCTACTGCTGGAAAAGTAATGACCCTGTGAGTAATGGGAACCAATCAGAAAACTGTATTTCTCATATGTTTTAAAGTGGTAAAAAGTTTTGAATTCCATGTGCTTTGAGAAAGAAGTGGAGATCAGCTGTATCTCAGAGCAAAATGGAAAAAAACCCATAATGATAGTGATCCTTATTTTTGTGTTGAGTTTTAAACTCATTGCTTCACTAGCAGCATATAAAAAAAACAGGCAAAAAGAAGCTTCTTGGCAGAAATCATTTGGATGTGAGAATCAATGTAGTTATAAATAGCAGACAAAGACTATTTGGGATTGTGAAAATCTTGTAATTTAACAGACATGAGAAGGGACTTAACCTTTCCTGGAAGCTTGCGACTCCTATAGATTTCAGTGGGGCTTCTGTTTAATCAGAGCACTGCAGGCACAGATTCTACTGCATTTTTTTTAAGATACAGTTAGTTCCTCACTGAATCAAATGGAAGGAGCACATCCCATAAAATTGTTCAAATGGCTTATGCTTTACCTATTTCAAGCACCTTCGTGTATAAGATGTTCTTACGATGCTGGTGCAGCATTTATCTTCTAAAGGAAGCAATGAAGAACCTAATTCAGTCGCAAAATGCTCTACTTCTTCTGTAGTTTCAATGTACAGTGTGCTTTAGTTTCAACGAATGGATATTAAGAGAATGCCTATCTACCTTCAGCAAACAAACCAAATGCGTAAGCATGTACTTAATTAAGCATGCAATTAACTGAATCTTTGCCTGATCTAAATTTCTTTATGTGCCAGCATGCTCACAGCAATCCAAAGGGCAAAGGATATCACAGTCGCACAGAGAAGGGTGGGGAACACCGACAGAGCAGCAAACAAGAGGAATGTAGAAAGAGATGTCAATTTTTTTATGAATTACTCAGGAAAAAAAAACCACACCTTTCTACAGTGCTTTTCCTTTAACTTAGCCACCCCAGGACGACAAACAAATATGGAAAATGTGCCAGATCAAAATGAATGCATCAATAATCCTAGTAAAACTAAAAAGAGACTGTCCACTAACCACCACTGCTTGCTGACACGTGAACATTATATTAGCTGAAGTGGCCAGTCACTGGGTTACTACCTGTTTATCTAGTTAAGTAGCAACCCAGCCTCATGTGGAATGAGCAAATTGAGAAATGTAAGCCAAGAGTGAGTTACATTTTCCCAAAGAAACTGAAAGCTTTTTGATTGTTAAATACAGTGTTGTGCTGGAGGAACAGCATACTAAATATTCAGTCAGGCTAAAAGCAGAAGAGCTTTTGAAACATCCCTGAGTTACTGTATCTACAGAAATACTATTTTTAAAATACAGTCTGTTATTCTAGTCCTATCAAAAGATGCAAATTTATTGTCCCTTATGTGGGTGGAGTTTCTCCAGTATCTCGTTTCTTCCTCCCCTAGTCTCCATCCAAAGAAGCACTCTTTAAAGGACAGTATGTCCCAAGTGGATAACTGTAAGCATATTAGGAGTATTTCCCAATATGTAATTTTGTGAAGTTGTCTAGTCACATGTTGTTGGCATTCCTATTTGTTTTGAACTGCTAAATAGTTTCAAATGACAGCTAAAAGTGTATGGACCAGTTTTGTAAAGCCACTTTCAAAGCAAGCAATGGGTGTGGTTGCCCCAAAGAAACTGCTATGGAAAAGAGGTGCAATGTCATCAATGACGTTGATGGGTGAGCTGTGCTATGAAACTGCAGTAAATGTTGCATGTTATTCTTGCATATAATTACCACCCAATTCACAGTATATTTCACTTGATGAGAGCCAGTGTGCTCATAATTGGGAACATTTTAGAGTATTTACACACTGTTCCAGGCACATTTCTGGCACATAACCCTGTTGTACGAATGCCTTTGAATGCAAACTGGGAGAAGCAGCAGCTATTTATAGGTTATCTACGGATATGCTTATATGAATGACTGAAGAAAAGAGAAGATAACTTGCATACCACTTCTCTGAATATCCTGCGATTACATCCTTTACCAAAAAAATCCTTAAAGTGCTTCAGGAGGCCTCTGAAAAAGGTTTCCACCTCTAATACATGATACAGACCTACAGAATTAACAGTGGTTCAGTATTTGTTAAATGATATATGCTATTTTAGCCATTGCAAGTGAAGACAAAAGTATGACAGAAAAATGACAGAATCACAGAATATTAGGGATTAGAAGAGACCTCTGAAGATCATCGAGTCCAACCCTCCTGCCAGAACAGGGGAAAAAAAAAAAAAAAAAAAAAAAAAAAAGTAGGGCAGATCACTCAGAAAGGCATCCAGGCAGGTCTTGAAAGTCTCTAGGGAAGGCGACTCCACAACCCCTCTGGGGAGCCTGTTCCTGTGCTCTGTAATCCTCACAGTAAAGTCCTTCCTCATGTTCAGGTGGAACTTCCTGTGCTCGAGTTTGAATCCATTGCCCCTTGTCCTATCACAGGGCACAAGTGTAAAGAGCTTGTACCTGCCTTCTTGATGCCCAGCCCTCATGTATTTATAGACATTACTTAGATCCCCCCCACAGCGTTCTCCTTTCTAGACTGATAAGCCCCAGGTCTTTCCTTGTAAGGCAGTATTCCACAACAACAAATGCTTAAATGAGGGATGATCTGACAGTGGACTTGATCTTGCACACCATTAATCATGCATGTAATCTTGGCTGGCTCAGTTTCTTGTGTGTTTTTGGAGATATTTATATGAGTGCAGATGAAGAAAAGCAGATTACATTTCTACAAAAGCCAAGTATCAATTTACAGTCAAAACACATTATACCTGTTTAAACCCATGACAGATCTGAACTCAAACACTGAAGGAATGGCCTATGTCTGTAAATGTTTCAACACTGTTTTCTGCCATTTTTCAAGTCATTGTATGCTCATATTCTTATTCATCCTCAGAACCTCTGAGAGCTCCCCAAAAAACTGCACCCAGCTGGTTCTGTGGGTAAAGCCTCCCAAGATCATGTGACTCAGCTTTGCTAAAGAACATTGCTAACATAATGGCATTCACCAGTGTCTTAAAACTGTTAAGCCTTAACAAGCATATTTTAAAATATTTCACAGGGCAGTTCTTATGACTAATTTCATCTGACAGGTTGAGTCAGCTATAATATGTTGACAAAACACCAGATGCCATTAATTCAGATGCCATGTGCTGTTAGAAACATTCCTCTGACAATACAGAGTTGTACGGATTGTTACTTTTCAAAACAGAGAGAAAGAAATGTATAATCAATGTGCTGGTCTAAATCCTGAAATTCTGGTTTATTCTTCATTCAGTCCTAACCCTGGCATAATTCTATTAACAGTATATGGAATTTGGCTTAGCAATGAAATCAGGATTTAGCCATTCCCTGCAAGATTACATATACTTGAAAGATGGTTTTCACTTCATCCCAAATGCTACTTATGATTCAAAAATTCTCTATTTCTTGAAGTAATGATTTCAGAATGTGTTTGTAACTCATTATCAAGTACCTAATCATGACATCCACAATCAATCTTAGCAGTGCCTTACTTGAGTAGTCCTGTCCACATGAATGGAGATCATCTGACATCAGTGGCGGAGGTTGAATAGTAAGGAGCTACCTCCATTGGTTAAGAATGGCACAATTGAGCCCATGGTATTCTGTATCTATAACATCAGGCAGAGATTTGGTGATGGAATTACCACCCTTGCAGTAATACTGCCTTGTATCATACAATGCATTGTGGTCACAAAGCAGCACAGCTGGATCATAAAATAAAGCTGCCCTGGGACAGCTGGTAAAAACACATCACATACATATATAAGTTTAAGGTCTTGTCTTGTGAATTAATTGTATTGATCTAATAACATGTCTGGAATTATTAACTTCTATATATCAATCTTGCTCCTGGATTTAAGTTCAGTTTAAAGTATAACTACGCACAAAAATACAGTGCTTGTTATTATTAAAACAAATAGAAATCTTCTCAGACATTTTAAAAAGGAATTTAAATATATAGCGCTAAATAGATCAGGTATGCCACAAGAGTCATTAAAACACTTGAAGGTTTAAGTGGTGTTATGTTTCTCTTGTATTGGTGACCCTGAGTCCCTGTAGTGAACCATACTGGCACTTTGATCTTCCCATTTTGCAGCATTTACATTCTCTGTGTCTTGAACAAAAGGGGAGGCAAGTGAGAGCACACTGCACTGCATGGAATATTCTTCATTTGCACAAGGGACACAGATAGTTATGGATCATTGCTTGGAAAAGACAATACAATGACTTGATGAGATCTTTGTTAAGTTTCAGTTAACAAATTAAGTAAACAGAAATTGTAGATATTAAACAGAAAAAGGAGAAATCTTCTTTGTTATATCTTTTGCCAGAAGATAGCTTCAGAGCTTATTAGAGATGGAGCTAGGAACCTCTTCCCTTAGTTTTCAGATTTCCAAGGCTCTTCTTCAACAACACTGAAGTCTGCAGATTTGCCATTGGTTGCCAGTGTTACCTGCAAGTAATTATCATGAACAACTGACTTAAAGGCCAATGTACTTTAAGAAGAAAAGCAATGACTTTTATACAGAAGATCATTATATTTACAGTGATTACATACACCATGTCTTGTTATATATATGTAATGTATTTATTCAGAATTCACAACACTCCCTGACTATTTGTCAGACTCCCATTAATTTATTATACTGACTAGAAAACATTAGTAGTACAAAACAAGTTCCATATTTTCTTGACTTTTGCTGTAGTTTAGGGGTTTTTTTAAATAAATATTTCAGATTCTGCTCCTTTCTACCTACTACAGGTTCCTCTGTATTATTAAAAAAACATTACTTTAAAAAAAATAAATGTAGAAAGCTGTATTTTTTCCAGTGGAATTCTTTTGCAAACCAGGATAGCTGATGCAAGGACATGAAAAATATGCAAGGCCAGAATAATCATACATATGTATGTACACAAACTCATCTACAGTTACACCA
The DNA here is from genome assembly GCF_000747805.2 of Chaetura pelagica. Classification (NCBI taxonomy): domain Eukaryota; kingdom Metazoa; phylum Chordata; class Aves; order Apodiformes; family Apodidae; genus Chaetura; species Chaetura pelagica. The sequence continues at coordinate 601,324 of NW_009953105.1, read as the reverse complement.
CTTTTAAAGCAACGGAGGAAAAGACAAGATGCAAAAGTATTTTTCATCATACCACTATTTCTAACAATGCAGTAAAAATTTTTTCTATAGTCAAACAAAAAATTTCTAGTAATGCTATATTTGTTTCATATAAAGTACTGCAATATATCACTCTTGCCTGTAAAGATTTTTTTTTTAGGTTTTAAGTAGAAGACCTTTAAGAAGACCTATAGTGATCTATGAACTCACAGTAAACACCCGCCAGTACATTGCATCCCAGAAATCACTGTAAATAAAACCACGCTTCAAGAAAGATAGCACCAGCCAAATGAATTAAAAATTTTAGAAAGGTAAAATGTCAATTTAACTTTACAAAAGTGATCTTGATGATTGTAAATGTGAGAGAACCCTTCATTTAATTCTAAATGAATGGCTCAATCTCTCCTAACTTACCTTGTAAGTTAACATCCTCAGCTTCAAATGAAAACTTAAAGACAGAGCTGAAATTCCCTATGCTGGATAAACTTGAAGCATTGGGACATGGAAACATGACAAAATGCACTTATTTTTGAATCAAAGTCTAGTATTTTCTTAGATATCTGAAAGGGGGAAACATGCAAGTAATGGAATGAAAAGCTTATTCAGAAATGAAAGTCACATAGTCACATGAAATATGACAATAAAAAAATACAAAAATATCATGCAATAACCATCATCCTACTCCCATATAAAGGTAAACTAATTATTAAAAATATACATTCAGCATGCAAAATTATAAACTACTAACATTATACAAGTATTACATTACAGAAAGAAATTAGAAAGGACATGATAGCAGATTAGCTTTTCCGTATTCTGACCAGAGTTGCAGTGAGCTTTTCAACCCACCAGTGTATTTTACAGGATAAAGAGATGCATCATCACATGTTGCTGGCTGTTTTGATGCCCACGATATTTTGCTACTCTAACACTTGGGAGCTGTAGACCACTTCAACACAATCTAAATGCTTTGCAAACATCAGCATATATCCATTGCTTACAAAGTAGATTGTAACATCACACCCTTTTGGCAGCTTGCAGACAGACATGCGGACAAGACAAGTGACCTGCTCAAAGTCGTCTTGTGCTCAATCCAGTAAACACTGGCTCTTTTCATGAGTTTAAAAGTGGAAAATGAGATCACAAGCAGTGCTAACCTAGAAAAAAAAATCTTTTATCAAATTAAGATCTTTATTTTTCAGGGAGTTTCTCTTTTCTTTCAAATTTTTATCTCTTCTGTGTCTTCTTAAATTTTTTTAGCAACATAAATTAATGACAATTTTTAACTTTCTGTAAGTATGTATTCTCTATTTCAAATTTTTTTTCTTGCATTTTTCCCATGGAAAAAGTGTGATTCAGAAGAGGAACAGGAGAGACATATCAGAATAAAATGTTTGTTTTAATTTTAAAGAACTAATTTTATTAAAAGCTTAGAAGATTCATGAAAAAACTGGGGATAAGATAAAAAGTTTTTTCCTACCTGAATTCAGTATTACTTTTTCCCCTGGAAATTCAAGTTTGGCCTGACATTATCTAGAAGTAAGCATTAGAAAAAAATATATATTCTAAAGAACACTTCCATCCAGGCTGAAGAGAGGTGAAAGTGACAGAATAGGACTTATATTTCAAATCTATATGGTGATCAGGTGATAGACTTACTGTAGGCATTCACAGTTAGATACTGGCTCAGTTGCAGTAACTGGAATGCAAGAGAATCTGTTTGGATAAATGCCTAAGGTAGACTTACTGGCAAATTCACTGTGTCAAAGACAGCCCACAGGATCAGATCAGATTATTAATAAATAAAAGAGAGACTATGAAATGAAAAGTTTCAGCTTGTTTTGCTATCTTTATCATCTTTTTCAAAACCCCTTGATTTTAAACTGCACTATCCTAGTGGTGGCTGCTTAGTAAACTTTTAACCATTAACCTCCCCAACTGTCTTCTCACTCATCTGGTAGGGTTTCTTAAGCTCACTTTGCTCTGATCAAGACGTTATTATCACTACTAACAATCCATGTTAGTTACAGTAAGGATTAGAGAGAGCATACAAGGTTTCGGTCTTAATGACTCAGGAACGATGATGGAAGAAAAGTGTAAGTATGATGTATGAATGCAGGAGCATTCTGATGCTAAAGTGCATTCAACATGTCCATCTCTGAACAGCATATCATGGAAGTCAGTCAACAAATGACAACACCTGTATCTGATTTACAGCTATTCTTCATTCATGTTGGCAATAAAGTTCTCTGCTGCCCTAAAGAATTAAGCAAATGTCCATAAAAGGTGATGCCATATTGTCTGTGTCTTGGCATATTCCATAATACGCTGCATCTTGCTTTTTGATATGTAAACACTGTACATGACTTTTTTCTCCTCAAATGACTTTTAAGAAGAGTGCAAAAAACAATCTTTTGAACTGCTCAAACTGATTCAAAATGTCTGGGGTTCATGGACTTTGTCCCATTGTTATTTGCAGAATTATTTGAAAAATACATGCAGGTTAAAAAAAAAAAAGAAAAAAAAAAGAAAAAAAGGATAAAACAAAGCATGCAATGCTATATACATGTCTCAATATCCAGAAATGTGAAAGGTACCTTGCACTCATCTACTATGACTGAGTTGTGAGCTGCAAAACCACATTGGTTTGAGTTGTTTTCCCTATGATTTTTCATGTCGTCATAGATTGACTGAGTCTTGGTCATTTCAATGTCCTCGTGCCCTTTATGATGGGAATCAATGGTGTCAAGCTCTGCCTTGGAAAGGTGGTAGACAATGCCAGCACCAAAAGAATCCCCCACTACATTGACTGAGGTTCTCATCCGGTCCCTACAAAAGAAGCAAAAGATAGAAGCTGAATGGCTTGAGAGGAAGAAAAAGTAGGGCATGGGAGCCCTGTTAATGTTACAATTTTACTGCATTTATTTCAGAAAGTTTCAGGCATCTTTAGAACAGAAAGATGGGAGCTTTCAAGTGAAATTGAAAAAGTTTGCTTTCCCAGGAGACTTGTTCAAACAGGGATGATGTGCTGACTCCCATGTCCCATCTGCTCATACTCATGGATTTTGGCAAGGAACTCGTGCTAGAGACACAGCCAAGATGTAGAGCTGTTCTTGACAGATCTCCCCAGCACTGACTTCTAGAGATGGAGGTGTCAATGTCAGGGTGCCAGGCTCACATCATTGCCCTTTTTTAATGTGAATTTATCAGGGCATTGAACTCAATGCTTCCAGAGAAAAGGATTTTTGATCTGATGAAGTGTTCTCATTTCTGGGACAGATTAACAAATGGCCTCTTCCTTTATTCTCACTGATCAAACTATGGGAAAAACAAACAAATAAACAAACAAACAAACAAAAAACCTAAAAAAAGCCTGAAATATCTCCATAGCTCATGCAATCGAAACTCCTCTCCCAGCACCATCTTCACAGATGGTCATCTGTTAGCAAAGCAGCATGCCCACTCACATTACTGTATGCCAGAGCTTGGTATATGAGCTAATCAAATATAGGTCACGGCCTACAAAATGATGAGCCTGTGACAGCATTTCTGTAACAAGTGTTGCTCATTGTAGGAGGCTGCCAACAGAGGCTCACATGTTTCATTACAAAGAAGCATGTTTGCTGGCACTTCCTGGACAGAATACCACTGGACAGACACACCACCTTTCTCCTGTCTTGTTTTTAGGGTGTGGCTCTATCTGTCACCATTGAACTCATGGCTGTGGATTCTCCCTAATTTCAGAATTATTCCCCAAACCTATGCAGAATTCTTAAAAAATGCAAGATGATCTTATAAAGAACTGCAGAACTATGGACTCTTGCTATCCTTCCTACTGCAGGTAGGCTGTATTACACATTTATCATCCAATCTGCCTCTTAATATCTGAACCAAACATAAGACTCCTGAAAATCTTCTGACCGAGAGTTGCAACTTAAAGCTACTGCAGCAACTGAGTTTAGCTTTTCAATTAGGTTAGAGAAGTGATTACACTGATTATTCTCAGACGTATGTTCATGAAGACTCATTTACACAAAAGGGGCAGGTTGAACATTGTGGACATTTGCCAAGTGACAGAAAAGCTTGCTTGTCAGACCTCATTTCCCATGACAGTGATTAATTTGAAAACACTAGTACATTTCTAGTATTTCTGATACTAGACATCTCCTTTTCATGTAGAACACTGAGAAGAAAAACCCTAAATGTATATATAGAAAACCCAAACTGATCAACAACATTCATCATGTGTCTATTCAAGGTCATAAAAATTTTAGCCCTTTTTAAGCTTTGCTCTAAATATCTGTAAATCTGCCTTTCCTAGCTCTACACTATCATACTTACGTATTCAGAGCTTGTGGCATAACATTTAGTTGAAGCAGTTTTGTGGCTTTTTTCTCATCAAAAGAATATCCAGAAGAAAAAACAACCTTCCAAGTACCCTACTGAAAAATAAACATACCAACACCCCAAATTTTTTTCACATCCCCTATCT
>NW_009953105.1:592417-596669 GCF_000747805.2 Chaetura pelagica | reverse complement strand
AACCTGATCAGAGTGGCAGAATAGGAAATAATTAGTTTCCAAGCGAAATTTTTTATAAAGACTATCAAATATACTATGCTCTATAACACAGAGCTCCACAAAACCAACACCTGCTTTTTTTTTTTTGCTTTTTTTTTAAATGAGTGGTACTAAATTTTGAAAGGATTCACTGATGCCAGATGATAGAAGAAGAGTATAGGAGGCTGAAAAAACAAGGTGGAAAGAATACATGAAAACAATTGAAGCACAATTCAAACCCGAAAGGGTCATTTAAAGAGATGCACCAGCCCAAACTGCTGCAGAACATGCTACCCTGCATAAAACAAAGTAAACAAGTTCCTACCAATAGAAAGGACAAAGTTTTGGCTGTCAGAAATCAACAGCAAAATGCCATTGGCCTCTTTTGGGCTAAAGAACACCCTAAAAAGAACAAAGACTGTACTTAACATTTTTGTGAAATAAACCAAACCAATTCATTCCAACTACGATGGAACAAGGTAAATAGAATCAATTTAGCAAAGTCACAGTCTAGTAAATGACTTGCCCAAACACAGCTACATATGCCTATTCTGTAACAGTTTCTGAAAGGAATAATGGGACTGAAAGACAAAGTTCTCTCTCAAAAGCCAACTCAACATCTGATAAGAATGGGAATAACTGGGAAGTAATTCTTTACATTCTGATAAGGGTTAATGCCTAATTTCCTTAAGCTGGCATAAATCAGAAGAATTGGCAGCTTAATAATGTAGATTAAAGACACAGAAATTAGAAGAACTGGATCTTACTCTCTTGTTATTAATATCATATTACATATATAGCATGCTAGTATGCAAAAATCTGGAAAAGCCAGTATATCAACCTTACTAGATTTTACAAAGGAGATTAAAATCGTAGCATAGTCATGTCAAGTTTCACTTGTTAAGTCAAAGACTAGGTAACATCTTTAATTTGCCTCACCTCTTTGTCATTATAGAAAAGAGATGAAGTTTTCAATACTCTTAATTTGATTTATATAAGGCTCTGTTCATTAACACCGAGATGTCAACTGGATCTGAATATTCTGAGCCAAGGAACTGAGTCAGAACTCAAACAATATTTTTCTGAGTTACTGAATTAAGTTTTAAATATTGTATCAGCCATCCAATCCCATTCCTCTCTCTGCAAAACAACAATGTATTTGAGCTCATGCCATGACATTTGCTAAGCTTGTCAGTGTCACAACTGGAAACTAACCAGCTTCTGGCAAGAGCAAAAGAAACTGGTTTTATTCCAGCTGTTGGCTTATAATTATTGTCCTATTTAAAGTCACTGCTGTGTTGCGCTTAGCTTAAACTGAGAATGTAGGAGAGCTGTGAGATCTTGGAAAACTTGTCTGGTGAAAGACCTCACAATGTGAATGTATGCATGGAGGGAGAAAAGTTGAGCAATCTAATCTCTAAACATCTAAGAGGCTTGAAAAGAAATCAATACAGAAATCTTTTGGTTCTAATATGAAGGACAGACTGCCAGGTTTAAGGACAACCAAAAGTCAGCTTTGTGTTACACCATGACCAAATAATGAAAAACTGGTTTTGGTAAGATCATCGCTTCAAATGATGGTAGTATTGTAAAATCAATTGCTGTTCTGATATTTTCTTTCATCAGAAATATTGAAAAACTCATAGAGTGTGACATTTTTAAAAAGCTTTCACTGTCTAGAATAGAAACGTTATAAAAGAGCTATTCCAAATATTCCTACATGGCTGGCTAGAATAACACACTGGTTCCACTTGGAATTGTCTCTTAAATATTTCATTAAATTTATCTTCCTCATTCTGTTAGAAATACTGCTGTACTGTTACTTGATGATCTAAAGAAATGGAAGAAGATAATGTTTGTAAGTAAAGAAAATATCTTTTTACGACCCCTTGTTTCAGATACTCTTTAGGTCGGTTTGTGTGCCTAAAATCTTGTTTACTTGTGTGCCTTCCCTTAACATCATTGATGTACTGGTTTTCCATATCATCAGGGCTACCACAACACAACCACTGGAAGACTGATAATAAAGCTATTAGCTGTTGATCATGTTAATTAGCACAACACTTCCACCAACAAACTTTGTCTTAGCAGCACTAGTGGCATGGCACAGAGATTTTTATCTCCTTCCCTTTTCCCTCTACCTTTCAATTCTGAATCATGCTTCAAATACACTGCTGCTTGTCCACAGAATCATGGAATTGTCAGAGTTGGAACGGACCTCTAGAGATCATGCTAAATGTTGCTAAAGCAGGATTGCCCAGAGCACATTACTCAGGACTGCATCTGGGCCAGTCCTGAATATCTCCAGAGAAGGGGACACTACAACCCCTCTGGGCAGCCTGTTCCAGTGCTTTGTCACCCTGACAGTAAAGAAGTTTTTCCTCATATTTAAATGGGACTTCTTACGTTCCAGCCTGTAACCAGTGCCTTTTGTCCTGTCATGGGAACTACTGAGTCTGGCTCCATCGTCCTTGCACCCACCCTTTAGATACTTACAGGCATTAATAAGGTCTCTCCTCAGCCTTCTCTTCTCTGTGATAAAGAGCTCTCTCTGCCTTTCCTCATAAGAGAGATGCTCCAATCCCCCAATCATCTTTGTTGCCTTCCACTGGACTCTCTCTAGCAGTTTCCTGTCTCTCCTGAACTGAGGAGCCCTCGATGCAGTATTATAGCTGTGGCCTCACCAGGGCAGAGCAGAGGGGGAGAATGACCTCCCTCAACCTAGTGGCCACACTCTTCCTTGTGCACCACAGGATTCCTTTGGCCTTCTTGGCAGCAAGGGCACATTGTGGGCTCATGGATAATTTACTGTCTACCAGGGCTCCCAGATCCTCCTCCTCAGAACTGCTTTCCAGCATGTCCACCCCTAACCTATATTGGTGCTTGGTGTTCTTCCTTCACAGGTGCAAGACCCTACACACTTGCCCTTGTTGAACCTCACCAGGTTCTTCTCTGCCTAGCTCTCCAGCCTGTCCAGGTCACACTGGATCGCAGCAGAGCCCCCTGGAGTGTCAGCCACCTCTCACAGTTTGATATCATCAGTGAACTCACTGAGGATACACTCTGTCCCCTCATCCAGGTCATTGATGAGTATGTTGAACAAGATCAGATCTAGTATTGATCCCTGCAGGACACCACTGGTTAATGGCTTGCAACTCGACACTGCTCCATTGACCACAACCCTCTTGAGTTCTGTCACACAGCCAGGTCTCAATCCACCTCACTGTTCACACATCTAACCCACATTTCCTGATTTTCCTAATGAGGATATTATGGGAGACAGTGTCAAAAGCCTTGCTGAAGTCAAAGTAGGTAACATCCACTGCTCTCCCCTCATCTACCAACCAGTTACGACATCACAAAAGGCTATCAGATTGGTCAAGCATGATTTCCTCTTGGTGAATCCATGCTGACCTCTCCCAATTACTTTCTTTGCTTCCACATGTTTTGAGATGACAGGCAGAACAATTTGTTCCAAAGACTTACCATGGATGGAGGTGAGACTAACCAGTCTGTAGTTCCCTGGGTCCTCCTTCTTGCCCTTTTTGAAGACTGGAGTGACAGTGGCCCTCCTTCAGTCCTCAGGCACCTCTTCTGTTCCCCATGACCACTCAGAGTGATGGAGAGTGGCCTAGGAATAAAATCTGCCAGCTCTCTCAGAACTTGTGGATGCATTCCATCAGGGCTCATGGATATTTTAATTTTTTTTATTAGGCCAGAAGGATCTAAATCCAGCCGTTCACGCTGAAAAGTTCTTTGCCTGGCATTTATTTGTGAAAGTTGAAATGTTTATTTTTTCAGAAATACTATCCTTCCTATACTGACATTCATCACTGCTACAGCTCCATAGTACAGACATTTTTATTTCCTAAGCAGGATTGGATGAGTCAGTGGTAACCATGCTGCTGAAGCCAAGCCTGAAATTCAACACCTACTAGTGGATAAGAACTGCTGGTAAACTTACAGCTCTGAGGTTTGCTAATGTGGGCAGAGTTCCTCAGTCCACAGGAATATTTTAAAATTATGTTTCCATTAAATAATGAATAAACCACAGGCTCCTTTTGCACATCCTCCTAGCAGCTGCAGAAACCAACCTGTTTGCCTCACTTTGAGAGCCAGCAGAAATGTGTATTTAAAAGTAGCATGCACATCCCTTTTGCCCTCCTTCTTCCATCTGTAGATTCCTACACACTTTCCTGTTTTCAGCCATTACCTCATAAATATAATAAACCCA
>NW_009953105.1:554571-592355 GCF_000747805.2 Chaetura pelagica | reverse complement strand
TGTGAGTCATGATATAATGATATTCAGTTACATATAAAATGTATAAGCCATCTTTTCTGTTTGCTTTCCCAATCTGTAAATTCCTATTCCATTTTTCCCTGAAGCAGAAATTGGAGCTGCATGCTTTTCTTGACAGATAGAGTATAGCAGTAGATTAAAAAGATGTCAGAGGATTGTTCAAGTTCTTGAATTCTTCTCCATAAGGCAAATGGCAACAACATTTTCTCTTCTATCTTTACATTCTGAACCCTGCTATTCCTTCTTGCGTAATTTTCTACTACAAATCAACAGCTGAAGCTGTTAGTGTAGAAGGAAATGCACACATAGCACAGAGTGGTATAGCGGCTTTCCAACACCTGAAGGGGCCTACGAGAAAGCTGGATCAGGACTTTTTGCACAGGCATGTAGCAAGAGGACAAGGGGCAATGGTTTAAAAGCTGAAGAGTAGAGATTTAGATTAGATATTAGGAGGAAAAAATTTACTATGAGGGTGGTAAGGCACTGGAACAGGTTACCCAAGGATGCCATGGAAGGCCTATCCCTGGCAGCATTCAAGGCCAGGTTGGATGGGGCTCTAAGCAACCTGATATAGTGGTAGGTGTCCCTGCCTGTGCAGGGGGGTTGGATCTAGATTATCTTTAAGGTTCCCCTTCAAACCCTAACCTTTCTATGATTCTATGATTCTACATCTCCCATTCTGGGCACCACAGATGGCACAGCAGAAACATACATCTTTATTACATAAAACAGTATTAGGGAAGAGCTGGCTGTTGACCAGAGTATACCATGCTGCAGCAGCACAGGACAATATAAAAAACCTCTAGAGGCCAGCACAACTTAGAGGACTGCTGAGTCTCTGTCAGCTCGGTACAGGTGACAGAAAATATCTGCCACTGCCAACTGACATGAGAAAGGACAAGACTTGGATAATGTTCTGTCTATATTTATAGCTTCTGTATTCAAATGCTGAAGAACAAAAGCTTTGGAAAACTATCTGTGGGTTAACTGCTTCTTGTTGGAGGACCTGCAGTAGCACTTAAGTACTTTGCACTGAGGGCCTTAAAAATGGAAGTCCATCTTTACAGTTTGAGTGATCTGTCAGTAATATCAAACTAGGGTATAAACTTCTCTCTTTCACTTTGATTTCTCATTTGTCTTTGATTTATACCCTGCTTTAGGACAGTTCCTTTCTTCAAAGTGTTTTATATTCCTTATATACAAAAAAAATAGACCTTCTCCACTACAAGCATAAAACATTTGATACTACAAATGCTTAAATCACCCTGCAGCTTGCTGACAATATCCTGATGGAACCTGTATTTTCAGCATTCATCCTTCATTCTAGACTAGAACTTCAAGAAATAGAAGTATGAAAGCGAAGATCAGAAAACTGCTCTTGAGCGATGTCTGTGTTAGAAAATCACCATTAAGAATATATATGAGCACAAGCATGAGCCCAAGGGCCTTACAAGATGACAACTTGGTTCATAGAAAAATACTTCAGTAGCTCTGTAACAATTTGTACCAGCTTGAGAAGCTGCTTTTAGTGTCTCCTACTTCAGCCTATTTCTTTCTTCACTTCATCTGTAGAGGAGAGTCTTATAGTCTTCTAAATAAATGGCAATCAATCACTACTTTTTCTGCACTGAGCAGTGGAGTTCGCACAACTTACAAAAGCCAGTCAACAGCAACAAGCAAACTGATGTCCTGAGTAGGGAGACCCACTGCAGTAAGGATCAGAAGCATAGTGACAAGTCCTGCGCTGGGAATACTGGCAGCTCCAACACTTGCAAGGGTTGCGGTCAAACTGCAAAAACAAAAATCAAATGGGGGTAGCAGGAAGATTAACATACACATTTATTGCATGCTCATGTGATCATTAGCAAGGTCTTGTTTTTAATTAATTCTTCCAAGAAAACTAACAACTATATGATAAATCCTGGTAAGCTCAGGCCATAGCTTTCATGTTTGTGTTTCTCCAAAAATATTTTTTAGGGGAGGCCAGATATATGGGGTTTGTTCTGCAAGATGTAAGAGAGTTGTCTGAGAGTTTTAAAGTCTGTGAGTTGGTTATGATATTCAAATCTTTGACCTGGTGTTGTTTTCTACCAACACATCCAGGATGTTGAATCCTGAGTTTGATCATCCAGACTTGCTGAAGTTTGGTGGGTACAGGTTGAATTTTCAAGATGGCTCATTTTGGTTGATTTATGGTACTTGAAGACCGAATTGTGAGGGAATGGCTGAGAGAAAATGGTTATTGTTAAGCACTGAAGGGTAAAAGTCTCAGTATCCAAAACTCCCACAGTACAAGCCAGTGGTGTCACAAGCCAGGATTCACCCTTGATGAAAAAGGAAAATTCTGCTGATTGTTTTGTAAATCCAAACCTGTCTTTGTTTTTGCCTCTCATTTTTTTAGTAGAGTGAATGCCTAGGCTCCAAATGTTTGTAAAAATACAACGCAGACCATAACAAATATCAACATAATTGGGCAATCCTATGAAAAATGAAAAAAAATTTGCCAAAGAACAAGCCAAGGGGAGAAAGACAGGGAAGAAAAGGAGAGGGGGAAGGAAGGGAAGGAAAAGAAAAAGGACTGAGGAAAAAGGAACAAAGAAAAAGGCAAGAAAAAGTTGTGTCTGTGTTTTTAAACACAGACATGAGTAACATGGTGCTTTGTGGGTGTACACAACATATCTCAAAGTGCTTCCAAAATAGGGTCTTTGTGGGGGAAATCCTCAACTGTTGGCCACAGAATTAACCTGTGAGGATGTTAGCCTGGTTTAGAGCAGGCAGATATCTGGGTCTGACCTGCATAATCCATGTTGCAGTGTGTTTGTCAGGTGTCTGGATTAGAGTGCAACCTGGCCTACTAAACACCCAGATAGGTCCAGCAGGTATGGAGGCAGGATGCTCTGCTCTGCTGTCAGGCTCTGTGCACAGTGCCAGCTCCTCAGGCTCTTCCAGCCTGAACTAGTAGAGAATTGCTTGCAAGCCCTGTGAGGAAATCTTCCTGCCAACCCTCCCACAGTAGCACTTACAAGGCTGGAGGGGAATGAATGTATAAACAGAGTCTGGATCATTTCCAAGATCATCCTCTCCCAAAGAAGAAAGGAAACCAGAGGATCTACGTGACCAATACAAAGTAACTAGGGCCAGCCAAAGGCTAATTAAGTGTTCATAAGTTTATGTCTGGGTCATTTGGATATCATCAGTATCACAAACTGGATTTGACAGACAAAAACTAATAGCCCTTTGTTCGCTTGTATTGTCACTTCAAGAGGTAGCTCTTGTCATATTGTTATTCCAAAAATGCTATACTTTATGAAGAGGAGAACCAACATTTTTCTTACACATAGCCCAAGTTGCTGCCTGGTTAGTAAATGTGAGCCACAAAGCTGGCTACAGAGCTTTGAAATGGTGAGATCAGGAAGAGTTAGTGGGTCAATCACTCAGAGGAGGAGAAGAAGAGCAGTAACTAAGGTTCAGGCCTACCAATCTCTGGGACAACAGCTGATTCCTGACTTGAATTTCCCTGGTCTCAATATAATTTAATATGTGGCATCTCTGAAATCACTGTTTGCAGTCTTAGCAACAAATATGCGTCCTGCAAGTCTAGCACCTCCCTTTATTTGCAGCACCCCTGAACCTTTTGGAAACCTTGGCTTTGTTATTTCAGCGGTTGCAGATAAAGAATGGAAAATGCAGAACTACTATAGAAACATAGAATTAGATGCCCCTTGGTAGGAGTTTCTTTAGTGTTAAAAGGGTGTCATTAAAATAAAATAAAATAAAAAAGGTGGGTAGCTGAAAACTACAGGAAACTACAGGAAGAAGGCAAACTTGGCAGCCTTCACTTGTGGTTTCCATTTTAACTATTCAAAATGTCAGGCTTGCTGTCTGCAATAACTTTTCCATTACAAACTATCTTTAGCTGCAGAAGGCATAACTTTGCCATTGTTGTGTTTTTTTTTTAATCATCATACCTAATAGGTCTTAAAACTCCTTAACAGTAAAGTCTTCAATCACCCCTATCCATTTTTCATGAGTACTTTCTTTTGCCTTTCCAAATATTCAGCTTAGTCCTATATATGACAATTTTGTATGAAAGGACTAGAGCTAATGCTGGCAGGGTTAGAGACAAAAAGTCTTGGACAGAGAATGCTGTATTTCACATTATATTGTCAACTGCAGTACTGTGTAAAACACCACCAGAATGCACTAAGGATGCAAATGGTAAAAAATGCATGTCACTGGAGAACCAGTACCTATGTATATGACATTTCCTTGCATATCATTATTAGAAATCCATGGATTTCAGAATGAATCCCACAGCTACTGAGAAGACACCCAACCCAATGCTTCACATTTTACAGTCTACAAAGCCTACAAGTCTTTTGAACTGACCTCACAGTAACTATTTGGCCTCCATCTAGATCAATTCCATTCATCTGTGCTATGAAGATGGCAGCCACAGCTTCATAAAGGGCAGTTCCATCCATGTTAATAGTTGCTCCAACAGGAAGAACAAACCTTGTTACACGCTTATCAATGCCTAGATTTTCTTCAAGACACCGGAACGTGACAGGTAATGTTCCAGCACTGAAGAAGAGAAAGCGAAACAGTAGAAAAGACATAATTGCAATATAGTATACACATAAAAGTGAGCAAAGTCAGAAATTCTACTATCACTGCTTATATTTTCTACTTACATTTTCTGCTGTGATTCAAGCCTATTTTAGCCAATTTTTACATTAAGCCTACACTTAGGTGGAGATGAGACCAAGGCCAAGACATGAACGTGACTTGAATTAGGGATCAGAGCTTGAGAGTGTAGATGAATTTTTCAGATTAATTTACAAATTATTTATTGCATTTTTTTCAAACAAGACAAATTCCAGACATTTTCTGATGGACAGAAAGCATAGGGATAAATTCTAAATTTATTTGATTGGGAGTTTTTCTGAATGGAGAAATCAGTGTTGCATTGAGGAATGAAAGTCCACACAAAATATACAATCCATAGAGTTCCTGGGCTCTGGAGGACAGAAAAGGATATGAAACACAGCTGGAGGATAGGAAAAGATGTGAAAGATGGCTAGATGAGGTGAACAGCTCTTTTCACAAATCCAGAGCACCTCTGTAGGAGGGTATTACATTCTATTACATTCACTTGCTCAAAATAAAACACCTTAAAAAAAATGCTGCTGAAAACAGAACATACTTTTTTCCCCATAGATGTAAATATCTTCTTCTTCTTCCCTACCAGGTCTGTCTGCTGCAGGCAAAGGACTTGCTGCAACAAGCATGAATCTCAACACAGGATCATACCTTCATTCCTTACTTTTCTGTGTTATCTCTGAGGTTAAATCCACCACTAAATGCAGTTGCTTGTTGCCTGAGAAGCTGTTCTGAAACAAGGCTGACCTGGGGAAACTTCTTTTTCTTGGTATTTCATACAGAAGTAGCTGGAGCACATCTGTTGTGGCTTATTTGCTTTTCATCATCTGAGTTAGCAGAACTTCTCAAAGGTCTTCACTATTGTATCCCACTAATTCTGATGTCATTTCCCCTACAAAAATACTAATTTGCTCATAGAAGAGTAAAGGACTAGATTCACCAAATAATCTCAGATAAATACTGGCAGCATATTATTGCTAGTGCCTTGCAACTTCGGGTTTTTCCTACTCATTAATTCATCCTCTACCATAGAATCATAGAAGGCAAGGTTGAAAGGGACCTCAGGATCACCTTTCTAGGCACGAACATGGTTTAAATGAGAAGGTCCAGCACCTTGTTGAGTCTTAAGAGTGTTCAGTGTTGGTGAATGTGTCACTTCCTTGGGGAGATTATTCCAATGTCTCATTTTTCTCATAGGGAAAAATAGGGGAAAAACCTCAGTTATCCTGGTGGCCCTTCTCTGTACCCTCTGCATCCTGTCCACATCTTTTTTCATATAATGGGACCATAAATGAACAGAGTATTCCAGATGTGGCCTGATGAGTGCTGAGTAGAGTGGGATGATGATTCCTTTATCTCTGCTGGTGATGCCCTTTTTGATGCAACCAAGCATCCTGTTGGATTTATGTGCTGCCACAGCACACAGTTCACTCATATGGAGCTTGCTGTCCACCAGGACCCCATATCCCTTTGTATAGAGCTATTATCCCAAGTGCAAGAATCTACACTTGTGGCTACTGAAGTTCATAAGGTTTTTGTTAGCCCACTCTTCCAGCCTGTCTCGGTCTTCCTGGAAGGTGGCTCTCCCTTCTGGAGTGTCTTCTTCCCCACTCAACTTGGTGTGATCTGCAGACTTCATCAGGGTGCACTTGATTGCAATATCCATGTCCCTTACGAAGATATTAAACAGTGCCAGGCCCAATATTGATCCCTTGGGGACCCTACTTGTGACCAGTTGCCAGTTTGAAAAAGAACTGTTTACCACCACCACCTGAATGCGGTTTGTCAGCCAGCTCCCCGCCCACCTCACTTGTATAGACCATAATGAATCAGTTTCTCTAAGAGGAGTCCACGGGAGACTGTACTGAAAGCCTTGGAGGAGTTGAAGTAAACAATGTCCACCACTTGCCCTGCATCAAACAAGCAAGCTACTTCATCACAGTAGTCAATCAGGTTTGTCAAGCATGATTTTCCCCTGGCAAATCCATGATGGCTTTTCCAAATCACATGCTTCATTTCACTTGTGACAGTCCCAGGATAATTCATTCCATATCTTTCCCAGGGATTGAAGTAAGGCTGATGGGCCTTTTGTTACCTGGAGATTATTATATTAGGTGCAAATACTGTAATATTTCAATTTTACAGATAATTACACCATGGAAAAGAGAGATTAAGGAATTATTGAAATACTTACCTATAAAAATGTAGTGTGATAATAAATGTCCTAGGTTATCTGGAACAAGCACATGAGGCTGACCTATCTCGCATGGAAAACTCAAACCCTTCTGGATTGGCATACACCTGAGTCACTTCCTAAATGACTCCTCTCATCTCACATCTATGGAAATAGATTAGTTAGAAGATATAAGCTCCTCGATCTTCATTTTGTGCTCAAATGATGGGACCATTCTTCGTTCACAGAGGTAATTTTTTAAACAGATGTTGATAAGCCAGATACACAGTAGTAATAATTTGTGTTCTAGCATGTTTACAAATATATTTGTAATCATGATTTATCTTACTGTGTCTTGAATAAAAGGTAATAAAATGCTTAATATTTTGTCGATTTAGCCAAATCAGAGTGAACTAATACTTTCTAAAAGCAATGTAGTATATTCTCTTTAAAGTTACTCTAGCAGATAGATCAATAGCAGATAACAGAAAATATCTAGTGTGTCATTAACCAATAACTACTAGGCAGTTTTCATGTCAGTTCTGGGATTGCTTTGTCTGCTACAGCAAAGATATAGGGATATCTTATTAAAAGAAAAATAATGTAGTTCATTGACATACACTGAAACTCAGTCAGGTAAGGCTCTTTTTCTTCAGAAATGCAACTCCCACTCTATTTTACTGTTACAAATAAGATCATCAGCACAAGGTATGTACCAGCCATGGCCTACCATTGTTGCAATTAACTCCAGTGGGTTCAGAAAGCAGGGACTATACAAATATCTTCCCCCTTCGGTACTGCCACCAGGAGTGAGGACAGGTGGGCAGACCATGGAGAAACTTTTCTTTATTAGAAAAGCACAACATGTAAGAGCATTCCACGGTTCCTTAGCCTGCCTAAAGAGCTTTAATAGTCTCTGAATATAAAGTACTTTCAACTTTCAGAGGTACCATGTTAAACATATGATGGTGATTATTGTCATTATTAGCCAGGCTTTTTTCAGTGATGTCTAGTGATAGGACAAACATCAGAAAAAACTTCTTTACTGTGAGAATTTCAGAGCACTGGAACAGGCTGCCCAGAGAGGTTGTGGAGTCTCCTTCGCTGGAGACATTTAAAACCTGCCTGGACACGTTCCTGTGTCATGTGCTCTAGGTGACCCTGCTCTGGCAGGGGGGTTGGACTGGATGGTCTTTCAAGGCCCCTTCCAGCCCCTAAGATTCTGTGATTCTATGTGGTCACTTGTCTGTGCTGCTAAGACCTGTTCCACTTCTGTGTAGCTAGTAACTGAGATCTGGTCAGGTGGTAAAGTTATCGTCCAGATAAACCCATATGCTGGAATCACTTAGAATCCCCAATATTTTTCCACCTTCGTAATACAGCAGAAAAATATTACTTCACACTAAACCCCTCCCTCCCCACAAAAGTTGTGTACCAACACTATAAATTTTATATAGAAAATCTAAATAGAAACTTGAACACTTCAATGAAAGGAAGCCTTAGGGAAACTGTGGTTTAGTGAAACCTCTGGCTAAATGATGTATCTTATAATACTGCATTGTTTATCACAGAGCCACAGAATTGCTGAGGATGGAAAGCACCTAAGGACATCACCTGTTCCAACTGCAGGTTGCCCAGGACCATGTACAGAAAGGTTTTGTGCATTGCCAGGGATGGAGATTTCACAACTGCTTTGGCCAACCTGTGCCAGCATTCAACTATTAAAAATAAGGAAAATATTATTCTTGTGTTCAGAGGGAATTTTTTTTTGTTTCAGTTTGTGCCTACTGCCTCTCATCCTGTCACTGGGCACCACTGAGAGGAGTCTTGCTTCATCTCTGCACTGTCCCATCATGTATTTATGTAATTATTATTTAGTAAGACCGCCCCAGAGCCTCTTGTTCATCAGGGGAGAAGTTGTCCAGCAGAGTGGTATCTATTGATCCAAAGAGGCAGATGAATTACAGTGTTTTTAATGCATTCCTGAAATCAAAACTGTTCAATTTTCTGATGGGCAGTTTTGAACTAGGCTTTTTGCTTACACCTTTTTAATTAAAATGGAAGACTAAGTTTCCTTCAGGAATACAACATTTACTGAAGAAAAACACTTTAAAATATGGTATTTAACTGAAAAATATTTTCAACACAAAAACTACTGACTGCTGTTATGCAAGACATCAATTTACTACTGAGACCTGAGTTGCCTGAGTTTGTTGAGTCTGAAATGTGTATTAGCAATGAGTGGAAAATGCTCAGCTCTTCAATTAAGTCCCCTTTCTCCTCAGAGCCCGATATAATAACAAAATGAGAGCTATAAAAATTTCTTTCTTGAAGCCTAGCACTGTTTGTGGGGTTTTTTTTCCCTCAATGTAACAAGTCTGGTCTTAACATGCTTTCAAAATAGAAATATCACTGTTTCCTAGTTGATGAAACAAGTACAGAGGTAACACAATTTGCACAAGCCATTTGGCCAATGCCAGAAAAAAAACCCAAAAAGTGGGTCTCCTAGATCTCGCAGTTGACTGCACAACCTCGCTAAAAAGTCCCAAAGGTGTGTGGTTATTGTTATTTATTTCAACATGGCTGAATTAAAAATAGTTTTTACCCAATTAGCATAAAAATATTTTGCAGTTAAGATCATAACAGCAGATGTATTATTTCTAAACAGCAGCTAATAATCTGCTAAATAAAAAAGCAAGCCGCATTTCTCAAATGTACCTGGAAGCTGTGCCTAGTGCTGTGATCCATGCCTGGAAAATCCCAGCAAAGAATGAAAATGGGCTTTTCCTTGTTATCACAAAGTACAGCAGAGGCAGGAAGATTCCTCCATGGATGAGAAGACCCACAATCACAGTGACCATGTACATGCCAAGTTGTCTAGCAACTACTTCCAAGTCCTTGATTGCAATGATTTTTCCACAGATGAGGCATGCAATGCCCAAAGGGGAATACCTGAAGAAAGAGAAAAAGCGTAGACGGAACTAGTCTTCACAGCGTAGTCATAAAAATTGTGCTCAAGAGCATACAGGCTGGAAAAATAGCAGGGGGCTCTCAGGCTCAACACTGAGATGCAGAACAGGATAGCTTTCACATCTTTCAAAAAATTAGTGGCCATCTCCAGTGAATTTGCTATCTACTTAATTTTATTCCATCCCATTGAATGTAATATGCATTTCCTGAATAGTCTCTGATCCTGGAATAAGATCATACAAGACTACTCTTATCCTACACAGGCTTGGATAACTATGAAGAGTGGCGTAGTATTTGTTCTTAATACATAACTTTCACAACTCACCGCTTATCTAGTTTCAGGGAGTTGCATTATTTGCTTCAGTTAAACTGTTTCTTGTAATTAATTGCTTTTATCTTGAAGGTTGAAAAATGTTTCCATTATTTCTTTCAGTAATTTGAACAAACGCTTCTCAGTTTGTGGATTCTTCATTAATTATGTGCTTATCTTACTTAGGGTAGGGGTTTTGTCACCTCAGTCATGTGATTCCCTAATGGCATAAATGGAACTTTTAAATAGGTTGATAGCACAATTAGGTAATAAAAATTAATTAAATGAATGCATTTTATCTCAAATAAATTAATAACCAGCTATAGGGAAAAGGGCCTGAAAGTGCGTTGATAGAAGACAATGTTTATACCTGCACTGGCAAAGGTTAGTATATTATATAATTTTAAGTGACATTCACTTTCTTTTATCTGCTTTATAACACTTCAGCTGAGAGAAAGCAATGTGTGTAACATGTGAAGAAACATTAAACAAAATACCTTTCAGAAAATAAATGGTAAAGTATATTTTCCGTGATTGTGATTTGGATGCTTAGTTAAAGAGAATACTAAGGAAATTGACTTTCAAAATAAAAGTGCTTCATGTTTTATGTAAGAAACAACTCATGGTCGCTCAAGCATTGTGCCCAAAACCTGGAATGACCTCAGTCACTTCAAATGCTAGGACAGCTGTTATACAAGTTATATACACCCAAGTCAGGTGTCTGATTTGTTTTATGTTTATGTAGCAATGCCATGCTCCTGAAAGTCTGGAGTTACCATAAGAGTTACAGCTCTCTGTAGAGAGAAATCATAAGCCAAACAAAATGTAACTCTGTGTAAAGTGCATTTGTCTTTAAAAATGCACATTGAAAAACCTGCTTCTGACCACAAAAGTTCTTTAATATTTCTAGACAGACATGAACAAATGGAAATCCCAACATTAGCCTCCTCTCTCATGAAAAG
Organism: Chaetura pelagica; assembly: GCF_000747805.2. Classification (NCBI taxonomy): domain Eukaryota; kingdom Metazoa; phylum Chordata; class Aves; order Apodiformes; family Apodidae; genus Chaetura; species Chaetura pelagica. The sequence continues at coordinate 581,260 of NW_009953105.1, read as the reverse complement.
AGAAACAAATGCACATGATTAAAAAATGAACATTTACAGTGAATTTCTTGAAAGTTGAATGATTCCCTAGCACTGTAACACTGTCTGCTGGAGAAAATTTATACTGTAAGCAAGGTCTTGAGTATACCAACTGGTGCTAAGTGAACTAAGAGTAAATACCAGCTCTTGTGGCATTGTGAGCATGCAGTCACTGTCCCTCTATAGATTTGAGAGCAGCAGGTTAAGGGCTCGTTCTTAATTGGGTAAAGTCAACCACCTGAAGGCAAGCCAGGCCACATTATTACAAATGGGTATACTTCAAAAACAGGACAGATACCTTCCAGTGACCTCGCTGTCGAGAGGTTTTAGGACACAGGTTCTGCAGAAACTAAGAGCGGAGAGACTACACATCACTGAAACCACTGGAATTATATTTAGTGGTAAAGTATTTTTACTACAGAAGACAGAGAATACAGCATGACTCCAACCTTCTTTGTAATTATACCTTCTATTTTTTGTTCTAGAAGTTAGAACTTCAAACTTACCACATGATCATAGTTACTAACTTCATTACAATCTCATTCAGGATGTTGAAGAAATCCACCATCATCTTGGCCTGCTCTCCCATTTTCCCCATAGCAATGCCAAAAGCAATAAAGAATCCTATCAAACCTATTGGGAAAAAATACAAGGCAAAAACACCCAAGTAAAACCATGTTTTTCAGAAAGATTTTGAACTTACAAAATGTCTTGATACTACCTGCTAATCCACTTTTCAGAACTATAGGGTATTACATATCTCTTGGTACTTCTTAATGTGGAGTTTCAAATTTCATTGTCACATTAAGAACATCTTTTGTTTTTCAATTAGTTACTGAATTCAAATTTCACAGACCACTTATGATTTTTTCTTTTTTCCTGAATTGATCCAATCATAAAAAAAACCCCAACAAACCTGTATCATAATCTTCTCAGTGCCATGCAACTGTTAGAAAACTCACAGCCCCTGGCAAATGAGAAAGGCAACATAGTGCTGTATCATGACTGTTCTTTGTTGTTAAAGCAGTCACTAGAGATGAAGGGAATTTTTCTCAAGCTTTATAGAAGACCCTTGACAAAATCAACCTACAGACTAGTCAGTCCTGGAGTACAAAGGCAAAAGCAGCCCCAAAACATAACTTTTGTAGGCCAGGAGTATTCCAGTTAAATGAAGGTGGGAGAGGGAGAAGGTGGGTATTGCACTTTAAGTTAAACCACAGAATTCCTATTAAATAGATTAACCTCACTGAAACTGGCTATTAGTGGATAATCATAGAATTCAATACAAGTAAAATTTTGCTCCTAAATTTAAATCCTAAGGTATGAAAGTCTGGAGTATTGTACTAGCAGTGTGAAAAACAACTGAGTGCATCTGTCATGTATAATTTTGTAGCTGTGTCTCCAATGCTAACCTTTACCATTCTGCTATTTTCAGTGTCCAGAGAGGGATTATCAACTGATACTGACGGATCATTTTAATCTTCAGCCACCCTTTCAGGAGAAATTTTCAGTGATTATAAGAGTTCATTATTTAATAAATGTGTGAAGTCAGCTGGGAAATTTCTAGGGAAAAATCCATCAGGACACAAAAGCATTCAACACAGGAATTTCAGCCACCAGTACTCCAGGAATAGATAGGCTGTCCCATATCCTCACACTGGTTTTAGCAACCAGATTCTTTCTTTCTTTCTTTCTTTTATTTTTCTTTCTTTCTTTTCTTTTCTTTTCTTTCTTTCTTTTCTTTTCTTTTCTTTCTTTCTTTTCTTTTCTTTTCTTTCTTTCTTTTCTTTTCTTTTCTTTCTTTCTTTTCTTTTCTTTTCTTTCTTTCTTTTCTTTTCTTTTCTTTCTTTTCTTTTCTTTTCTTTCTTTCTTTTCTTTTCTTTCTTTCTTTCTTTCTTTCTTTCTTTCTTTCTTTCTTTCTTTCTTTCTTTCTTTCTTTCTTTCTTTCTTTCTTTCTTTCTTTCTTTCTTTCTTTCTTTCTTTCTTTCTTTCTTTCTTTCTTTCTTTCTTTCTTTCTTTCTTTCTTTCTTTCTTTCTTTCTTTCTTTCTTTCTTTCTTTCTTTCTTTCTTTCTTTCTTTCTTTCTTTCTTTCTTTTTTCTTTCTCTCTTTCTCTCTTTCTTTCTTTTCCTAGATAAAAAGGCATAGCACAAACCTATCTTTGTTCAGTCCGCTGAATAGGGAAGTGAAGTTTATGTTTGTGTGCTGCAGAGCGTAGAGAAATGATGAAACCCTTTTTGAGTCAAAAACCAAGTAACTTCCTGGAATTCAGACTCTTCATCAGAAAATGTAAGCAGATGTTTTTGTTCATAAATTCCAAATAAGCAGCTACATTAGTCATAAGAATGATGTTGGTTTATATTTTCAGAAATTTGCGTGGCTTGTACCGTTTATGCAAGCTGGATGACAATTCCCCAGCATTTTCACTTCTTCATTCAAAACCAACCACACTCTGCAACACGAGAGTCACTGGTCATCCCAAACATAAACTGTCTATTTCCTTTCTCTAGGAATTGCATTTGGCCTTCTAACTCTTTTCTTATCCATGACAGAGCCTATACAAAACAAATTCAGCACTAACTATGATGAATCTCTCACATTAGAAATAGTTTCATTTTAATGCAGAAGCAGAACTCCAGGAGAGAAAAAAAGCAGGCAAGTGTGATAGCATGAGCAATGAGCTGCTGTCTAATGCAGGGTGCAAAATGCCAATTTGCAGCTTTGACAGAAAGCAGCTCCTCTGCACGCAGATGTTGAATGGAAGCAGGAGCCATGGAAGTAGGCAGAATATAGTGGCTTTTGGCTCTTGCACAGCAGGCTGCTTTCCAGAGAAACAAATAATCTCTAATCAACTTACTGATGTTATCTTCCCTATATCTGAGCAAAGCAGCCACTGACCAACTCAATCAACACCTGAAGAAGCTCTGCAAGGACAGCAGCCATCATGTCAGCAGAAGCAGCTCATCAGCTGTAAGAGATCTGTAAAGGGAAATTTGGCCCTAAAAAGTAATGGCCTGGTGGGGAGACAGTGATTTAGGTATTGCCCCATATTGTCACACTTTGAGCACAACGTGTATAAACAGGTGTCAGCCTCAGCACTGTGGACATGCTACAACAGAACACATTTATCTTCAGGTGTAGGCATGCCAATGAGGCTACAAATTGAAGGCTCACTTGTGTCTGGCTTCATCCATATCCAGAAAGAAGGTGAAGGAGGAAAACTCTGGGGTGACAAAATGGTGAGTTTAGGCACAGAGGATAAAACAGAAGTGGTGTGGCTGCTCTTTGTTTGCCTGCAACACCACCCTAGTATGAATAGGTGCTTCAGGAAGGGGTGGGAGGTAGGCAAAGCCTTCATACCACCCCCACTTGCTAGCTTGCCCAGACAGGATGGCACAACAGCAGTTGTTTGTAATTTGCAGCTGGTAAAGGTCAGCAACCAAGATGAAAGAAGAGTTGTGACTCAGAGGTGTGTCAAGCCTCTCTGGGATTTTTTTGGGTGGTGTGGATGACAGCAAACACCTCACTTCAGGCTCTGCCTCAAGCCAAATTCCAGTTTGGCATGCCTGAGACACCTACTGGAAACAGCCGAGCTCAAATTCATTGGGGTGGGTAAAGCACTGGCTCTTGAATCTCCATATTGTTTTACCAATATGCATTAGTATTAGTCTAGGTAGCCTACTTCTAGGATGAAGTTTTGGGTCACTCCTACAATCTTCTCCACTGTACTATGATTAATAACTCCAAAGCTGCCAATCCAGGAAAAAATTGATTGTTTCTGTGATACTGTCATATTTGTAGTAAGACCATTATATTTTAATCTCAGAGAGTGGCAATCCATATGTGGTAATATTTGATAATTCCTTAGGGAAACTAAAATTCCACTTAAGATCAGACAACAGAAAAACTGTTTCAGAAACAGCTGAAAGCTGTTTCATACACATGATGCGCATATTTGACAGGCAAAAAGTTTTCCTACCAAGGACATTCATGCCATCCTTAAATTCAAGTCCCTTCTTAATGACCAGCTGGGCCTCTGGTGGTGCTTCACGCACTGTCTCATTCATCATAGCAAAAGCAGAATCAGTGATATTAGGTGGTTCTTCAATGGGTGGTGGCACTAGCACTTTCTTGGTGACAGTTTGGATCTGAAGACAATAAAAATGGAGGATAAGAATGGAAACAGACAAATGTAATCCATATGGAAGATCAGAAAATAATAATAAAGAGAGTCTTCTCTTGAAATTCCACGGAACTATATTTTTAAAGGGTTAGACATGTATTCCACAACCTTTTACCCCCTCTTCCAAAAATAAACTTGGTTTTCATAGCTTGAAGTGTCATAAAGGCTTGGGAGTCTTTCTCATTACTCTAGTGTGAAAAGTATTATTAATATTTTTCTTTACCACTATAATGGAACCTTTGATTGTTAGCTGGCCTCTTTGTCCAGATGGCTTAGAAATGGTGCTTCATAGCTTGTATGTTATGTAATTATACAACTTATTTAGCAGCAAAATGCAGGCACCTCTCAGATCAGTCGCAGCAGGAACTCTGCAGTAAGGCTTGTTATTTGGGATGGTCTGCCCAGCTCAAGTTATCACAGTTAGCTTGATGGTTAACTTGAATAGAAAACTTAGGATATTTCCAGCACTTCATTTGGTAATTATGAGAGCTCAAAACGGAGCACACACAGTCCTGAGCTCTGTAACTAAAATATTGTGAGTGACAAATAATAGAAAAATAACACAAGCTGCCAGATACCTATTAAATCAAGTCTGACCTCCTCAAAAATAAAGACATGAGCATCTGAATGGATCTGGACTCCTCCTGGCACTTGAAAGGCAGGGTAAAGGGAGAGCTGGGAAGGAATGGTAAGGGGAGAAACTGCAGAATTTCTGCAAGGAATTGCTTCCTCCTGAGGTAACCTGGAAATACTGAATGCTTATGGAGAGTGTCTGTGTAACTGTAGGAAGATAAAATATATGCCAATTCCACTACCAGTGAAGTGACCTAAACATTACACATACTGAAAAGCAATATCAAGGTTTCAAGAAAATGGACATAGATAGATTAGGTTTTTTTTATCCTGATTTTTGTCCCTTTTTTTAGATATTTGACCACTTATAACTGAACAGAAATTTAATTCTCCTTTCACAGTTCAAATGAGGGAAAGGAAAAAAACCACATAAGCACTCTGTCCTCTCCTCACTCAATTTTGAAAGAAAAATGTTTTACATTATATGTGATGTTTAGACACCCACAGTTTGACCACATGACTGACATTCCCATGATGATGTTGAAATTTTGAGAATGTTCTCTCTTTAAGCCCCAAGGACTATGTGGTTTTATGTGGAAGTCCATGAAAGAAGTGAAGCAATCCAAGCCTTTTGGCAGCTTAGGTTGCCCTCCACTCTTCCACCCCACATGGCTTCTTCTCCCTTCCCCCTCTTCTCTTCACTTTACTCTTTGGCCATAACCACAGCTCCAGCTGTCATGCCATTACACATAGAACACTTAAGAACAGGTTTGGCAACAAACATTCCACCATAAAAAATAAAATAAAATAAAAAAACAGGTCTGCATTATTGCCAAACAATTTACTTGTAGAAAAAAAATCAGCTTACATTAAAGAAATATGCTTACACAGAAATTAGAGGCATGCATTTTTCATTTATTTTACTCATAGTGAAGCTCTTTTGATCAAGCATTAGTGAAAAGCTTTTAGACTAAATTATCTACCTACAGAGAAGGTAACACGTGGTGCAAGCATCCTTCTTTCCCAGCATGCTTCAAACCTGGCCTGATGGAATCACCTGTAAGTGGATCAGCTACTTTAATGTATTATCCCCACCTAGTTTGGATTCTAATACAGCAACAGAAGGTATGAGAGATTCTGTTCTGGGTCATACTTCCACTGAGAACCAGCTGGAATGAAAATCATCCATATATTACAAACAGGGCATTGCAGAACCAGCAGCTCTGTAACTAACAACAGAGACCAAATTCAGCCTGGATGAAAGATCCCATAATTCTTTAGCTGTTCAGCTCCAAGCCAGCTTTCATGACCACACAGATTGTACTAAAAGGGAGGGAACAAAAAGTTTATTTAATAACAACCTAAAAATCACCTTCATTAAGAAATTCCAATGATTTATACATTAACTACAACATAAACAAATCAGCTATAAATAATGTTCTTTCATTTATCTGCTCAAAACTGAAGACCTGTATTTCCATTTGCATCATTATTTCTGTCATTCACCTAAATAATGACATTAACTCTACACATATTCCTGCAAGTAAAAGATGTAAAAAATATTACCAAGGAGAAGAAGGATTTACCTGCTGAAAGCATGCTTGGACTAGATTTTCAGGGAACAGGTTTCGGATCAGATCCAAGAAAGCATCCAGACTAGATACTTCATCGTTCTTCTTCCCTTGACCAAGCTGTTTCTTGAGTTTCGGATTCCCTGGATGGATGGCTAAAACCAAAATCACACCCAGCACGGCAGCAATAATAGTGGTGGACATGTAGTAGATCATTGCTCTTGTACCCAATCGGCCACTTGCTTTAGCATCTAGACCAGACAGTCCTGCAGGTGTGTTTTTTTTTAAGAAACAATCAAATACATCGAGACTCAATATCCACTTCAATAATAATAAAATAAAAACTTTTATAATTTGCAAATTTTAATGACTGCCTACAGGTGTCTACTTTTGTCCTTGTGAAATTCTCACTACTAGATAGATTGCTGAAGCTTCTCCCTCCAGTTCTAATGTGAACTGCTGCTACTGATTTGAAGAGAAACATTTAAGATTCCTTCTAATTGCAGAGGAGGCACTAAAAAATAGAGAAGATACCATACTATATTTTGTCCTCGACTGATGCAAACTTGTCATGGTGTGAATGACACCACAGCTTTAAGAAGGCTAGGCTGGCTATTGTCATGCCATCTTATTTGTAAGGCTCAATCCAGATATTAGGTGAAACAGCATATCAAAGAATTTCTAATGTTCAAGGAGGTAATATGTGTGCACATATTTTACATTAAATCCATTTGAGCACCTATGTATTAAGGATAACGAAGTTAATCAGAAATTAACACTGAAATATACACTGCAACTGCAAAATCCCTGATAGAATCAAACTGTTATTCTTCCTACATCACAAAAAAGCAAACCAGGTGATATCTGTAGCAAACATCTTAAAGTATTTATGGCTAATAGTTCCTACCTGTGATTAAACTGGAGATAATTAAAGGGAGGATCAGCATTTTTAGCATCCTCATAAGTATATCTCCTGGGAAAGCTATTAACATGACGATATCAGGGTCAATAGGTGCTGCTAGGCGAAGAAGACCCCCACAGAGTGCACCCAGGATGACACCTGAAAGAATAAAAGAGAAGTAATATAAATATACTTGAATGCACACAGATTGCCCAGAAGAACAGCCTAGAAAAAAAATGGTTACAGCTGATTTTTGGTAAAGGCACAGGTTTTGGAAGGCTTGGACTTGTCATAGAAATATTTTGTTTGGAAAAGACCTTTAAGATCATAATGTTTAAAGAGAAGTGGTCCTTATGTAGAATCTTCTGCCAGCTGAACTTGCACCTAATATACTATTCTACTTCTGTAAATATAAATTCGCTGCAGAACACAGTGTTATTGAAGTTCATTAATACTGAGTAGGCCTTGCAATACATTGAGAGACAGTCAAATCTAATTCATATAGTTCTACAGTGGGCAACACTGAGGCACCAAGAGGCAAAGTGATTTATATAAGGCAATACAAAACAGACAGAACAGCCAGAACTAGGACCCAGCTCTTTGGAATATGATATTGAGCTCCCAAAATAAGAAAAGTACCACTTGAAAAAAAGCTCAGCATAAGTAGCTCTTTTACAGCAGAAAAAAAATCCTGAAGGAAAGTAGAATAGTCTCGCAAGGAAAAGAGAATCAAGTTTGGGGCATTTTGGAAGGGAGTGCCTGCACCTATCACTGAAGAAAACTTGACTCTTGGTACTCATTTATTAATTGTTCCCTTTGATGGTCTGCATCCTTCTCTTTGTACTGAAGTTCTCAAATCACAAACAATTCCTTCTTCACTTAAATACATTTGTACAGTGATAATAACTAAACCCCTCTCTCAGGATTGAGGCTGTTATAGCACAGTCTAGGGAAAAAAAGCCGTGTTTACTTTTATACCACGGTCATTGTGAATGGTCATTTTATGTTCATATACAGGATGCCTTTGTTTTCCCAATCCCAAGCACAGTTCTCAAGTGTAATAAAATTTCACTGGAAAGTCTGAGATGTGATTTGCAGCAACCACTACTTTTTGAAACACAAGTTTGATACAATGGAAAACATATGTGTATTTAAAACTTTTTCTGAAACCACATCAGGCACTTTCTAAAGATAATTCAAAGTAACAACTGTCTAAACAAACACTTCAGGTTTTGTCTAAACACTTTTTGGATTTTAAAAGCTGAAAAACATCGAGATCAGCTGCCAATCAATACCAAAATAGAGTATATCTCTGAATTTGTTGCATTCGGCTGTTAGGCTTTCTGTGAAAAAGAAAACTGGCAAAGAGCCAGAGAACCACAATAAAATGTCAAATTGTTCCATATTTGGAAGCTACTAAAGCCAAAGGCAATATTCAGGATGAGATCATGGAGCACTGGCTCACAGCTACAGAGAGGGGGCCAAACCTTAAAAGCACCAGAGTATGAACTGAGAGATAAAAGATGAAGAAAAAGAAATTATGAAGAGTTTTCATCTTCTTTCAAATAACCGAGGGAAAAAAATGTGTACTGCATTTAGTTCTACTGATTTACATCATCCTTACTGGCCTTGAGACTTAGATCACATTCCATTCATAACCAGATATAGAATGTATCTCAGTGTGGATTTGCTCTGTGTTGTGTCAGTAATACCCAGCACACCTTAGCTAAAGCAACAATGCCTACAAGCATCATATGTGCTCTCTTATAGTTCAGCTGAAACAGCTGATGACCACACAGAGGGTCTGTGGTACTATATGAACAAATATAGATACACACAGAATGTAAAGACCAGCAGATGTAGCTTACCAAATACAGTAAGAGTCAGGAGCAGATTCCTGTGGAGGGAGTGACAGAACTGCACACATATGTTCTTAGAGCTGTTCTCCACTGGAGTTAAATGACTTTCATTCATCCGCACTTCTACTTGCTTAGGCATATTGTTGGCACTAGAATAACAAATGAAATTCAAGTTATAGCATAAGATTCCAAAACCGAGGGAGAAATCTGGATAACTTTCATCATGTATAACTGGGGAAACTGATACATATTCCATCACTTCCCCCATTTCACAAACACTGTATATATACTGCTCTGAAGAAGTCTCAGAAATGGCAATGGATTGTCCTTCAAAAGGTGTGGATTTAAGGTTATCTCTAAGGTTTTTTGAAGTTATCTCTCAAATGATGGAGATGTATATAGAATTAATTCACTGGAAACATCATCCCAACTGTTTCATGGACTTAAGCTGGAAAATTCAATGTCCCCAAAGATCATGGATGTCTACTAAAGTAGGAGAGATGGCTGAAGAACAAAGCTTCTATTAGCAGGAAAATACAGATTTGAATACCTTATTAGCTCCAATTCAGGAAAAGAATTTTAAAATGAAGATTTGAGAAATAAGGCATTCCAGAATATTTTGTTTAATTTCCCAAAAAGTTTCATTTCAACATGAACATTTTATTGTAATATAATCAGAATAATAGGTCAAAATAGTCTTTTTCATCTTGGTTCTATGCAACTTGAACAACTAATTCTATGATTTTCCCTTTCAAAGTGAAATGGCATTTATTTCCAATACATCTTGTTGTTAAAAGGGTAGCACCAACAGAAAACACATTAGACGATATTCTTTTTTTAAAGGGGAAAAAATCCTTCCAAGTTTAATTTTTATTTTGTAACTTTTAAAATATTTTACAGCAGTGGTTGCAACAAAATATATTGTGGATGGTGAAATAACAAACAAGAATATCAGTGCACATTCTGACAGCATAAAAATGAGGTGTGCCTACTTTTTGAAGATTTATGAAAGCAACTATCAGAGATACATAAGGATTAGCCAGGGGATAATGTGCGTAACAGTTATTTGAAGAATTAAGAGAACTATGAGACAGTGTCTGCAGTTCTCATGCACATGGGGCACACATCCATGAAAACACTGGTGGATGTATGCCACAAAATCAAGGAACCTGGGATCCAAAATTTGCAAGTGGGGATTACATCTAGTTTCCCTTGCACTCTGAACATGAATGTTTCACTTATTTAGACCCATTATTCACTACAGGTTGATTATATATTCCTCTGAAACTCTGCAATATGGACAGCTGAAAGCAATTCAGGATAAAACTATACAGGTTTTCCCATTAGCAAATAACTAGGAATGGATCAGTACACAGAAGTATTTGATGATGTTTTATGTCTTTCTAGGATTTTGTTTTGAGCTATGTGTAATCCAGTTTCCTGGATCCTTTCCTACCTGATACCATACTTCATACCATCCAAAGGAAAGCCACCTCACAAATATCCCCTTGCTCAGCTCAGGACCTCAGAGGTCCTTTTCTCTGATTCATGGACAATGGAAGCATATAACTTTCTTGACACCATAGCTGAAATAAGTCCTGCCACGCAGAAGCAGGCGGCTCTCTGGCACTTCCATTTGAGCCTTATTTCTACTCCCATCCATTTCTAGGTGACAGCATAGTGTTTTCTAACCTGATCCCCCTCCCACTCCAAGTCTGGTCAGTGTACAAAGATCCATGAAGGGAGGGGATGGAGTACCTACTACCACACCTGCAGAAACTACTCCAGGATTATGCCCCAAGTGAATTGAAGCCAGCCCTGCTGGAGGTGGTGAAACAACAGAGAACTTTCACATAATAGCCACCATTTTCTTCAGAAGTCCAGCCATGTAAAATGTAGTTATACAAACAGCCTCTGAAATGAGAAGCAAATGAAGACACAAAGGGGAGAGGAGTGGAAACAATAAAGAAATAAAAACCACCTTCGAAGGATAAGAGAAGCTTTTGTGATGATAAAAGCAGTATTTTGCACTAGAAATTTTCTGATTACTAGAAGACAAAAATCTATTTGACCTATGAGTTATGGAAATGAACTTGTGTCTTATCAACTGAGTCATCCTCTTTGTGCTGTTTTTGTGCTTCTATTTGCATTTTGTAAATTATATGTAGCTCCAGAAGAATGCAGAACAATTTGCACCTGAAAACTGCAGTCACATAATGACATACCTGCAAGAATCACAGAATAGTCATGGTTGGAAAAGACCTCTGAAAACCCCCAAAAAACCCCCCACAAAACACACTCCGAAGAGCCACACAACACACAACCTACATTCTCAGTCACTAGATCATGCCATGAAGTTCCTCATCTACACGTTTCTTGAGTAACTCCAAGGATGGTGACTCAACCACATCCCTGGGCATTCTGTTTCAGTGCCTGACCACTCATTCAGTAAATAAATTCTTCCTAATATCCAATCTAAACCTTCCCTGCTGCAACTTCAGGCCATTTCCACTGGTCCTGTCAATATTCACTTGGGAGAAGAGGCCACCCACCTCACTAAAAGCTCCTTTCACGTAGTTGTAGAGAGTGATGGGGTCTCCCGTCAGCCTCCTCTTCTCTAAACAAAACATCCCTCGTTCACTCAGTCACTCCTTGTATGATTTGTTCTCTAGACCCTTCACCAGCTTCATTGCTCTCCTCTGGACACCCTCCAGCACCTCAATGTCCTTGTTGTAGTGAGGGGCCCAGAACTGAACACAGTACACAAAGTGCAACCTCACTAGGGCTGACTACAGGGGCACAATCACTTCCCTACTCCTGTTGGCCACGCTATTCCTGATGCAGGCCAGGATGCTGTTGGTCTTCTTGGCCACCTAGGCACATTGCTGGCTCATGTTCATCTGGCTGTCCACCAACACCCCCAGGTCTTTTCTGCTGGGCAGCTCTCCAGCCACTCATCCCCAAGCCTGTAATGTTGCCTTGGGTTGTTGAGCTTCTAGCCGATCAACACTGCCACCCAGTTTGGTGTCGTCTGCAATCTTCCTAAGTTGCACTCAATCCCCTCATCCAGATCATTGATAAAGATGTTGAATAAGACCGGCCCCAAAACTGAGCCCTGAGGGACACCACTGGCTGCCAAACAGATTTGACTCCGTTTACCACAACTCTCTGGGCCCGACCATCCAAGCCACTTTTTTGCACGCAGTGAAGCGTACACTTCTCTCTGCCATGATTCACCAGCTTCTACAAGCTGTGGGAGATGGTGCCAAAGGCCTTACCAAAGTTTAAGTAGACAACATTCACAGCTTTCCACTCATCCAAAAGGTGGGTCACATGGTTATGGAAAGACATCTGGTTGGACAAGCAAGACCTCTCTTTCATAAACCCATGCTGGCTGGCCCAAATCCCCTGGCTGCCCTGCACTTGCCATGAGAGCTCACTCAAGATGAGCCTCTCCATGATTTTTCCTAGTACCAAGGTCAGGCTGACAGGCCTGTGGTTCCCCAGATCCTCCTTCCAGTCCTTCTTGTAGATGAGTGTCACATCAGCCAGCCTCCAGCCATCCAGGACCTCATCTGTTGACCAGGACTGCTATAAGCAATGAAGAGAGGATTAGTGAGCTCCCTCACCAGCTCCTTCAGTACTCTTGGGTGAATCCCATCCAGTCCCATTGACTTATGCATGTCTAGGTGCAGAAGCAGATAATTAACTACTTCCTCCTGGATTATGGGAGGGTTGTTCTGCTCTCCGTCCTTATCTTCCAGCTCAGGAGGCTGAACACCCTGGGGGGAGCTGGTCTGACTATTAAAGATGGAGGCAAAGAATGCATTAAGTATATCAGCCTTTTCCTCATCCTTGGTTACAGTGTTCCCCCCAGCATCCAGTAAGGGATAGAGATTCTCTCTGGTTCTCTTTTTATTGTTTTTATTGTTTATTAATTCATAAAAATTCATAAAAACTTTTGTTGTTGTCCCTTATGTCAGTGGCCAAGCTGACCTCCAGCTGGGCTTTTGCCTTCCTCATTTTCTCTCTGTACTCCTCCACTTGAGTTTTCCTGTCCCTTCTTCCAAAGGTGGTAAACCCTCCTTTTTTTCCTAAGTTCCATCCAAAGCTCCCTGTTCAGCCAGGCTGGCCATGTTCCCCACCCTTTAATTTTGCAACAGATGGGGACAGCCTGCTCCTGGACCTTTAAGATTTCCTTCTGGAAGAGCCTCTAGCCTTCCTGGGCCCCTTTGCCCTTCAGGACTGTCTCCCAAGGGACTCTACCAGTGTCCTGAACAGGCCAAAGGCCCTACTGAAGTGAAGGGAAGATGAACAGATGTAAATTAGGGCACAATTTGCACCCTTATGGACCAGATCCCCCTGGATCTGTCCAAATCCTCTGCTGTCATTAGTGCACACTCACATGCACAGATTTCTCCATACCATGAAGACCACAGTGCCACATTAAAGCACACAGGAAAAAGGCTTGAAAAGATACAAAGCTTTCTTACACTTCAGATTTTCTTGCTGAAGGAAAAAAAATCAATGCATGACAGAGTGAAGCTTGATTGCACCTCAATGCAGTGCTGGCATTCAAAGGCAAAGCCAGTAATATACCAACAATATGAGCCCCTCCTAGACAACTGTACATTGTGTGTACACATTGTGCTCTGTGTCCTTACATAGCTATGTATCACAAAACAGTGCAGAATGCATCTTAGCAGCTGTGATCTTTCAAACTTGCAAATTATTATCTTGGTTAAATAGATTATTGTTCCATTGCGCTGAGGTTCCACGATTTTTTATAGAAACAAACAGTTCTGAATGTTTGTCTGAAACTCATGAGACCAAAACCTTTTAAGTCTACCTTCACTGAAGCCAGAACATGATAAAATAAATCAATTCTGCTCAATATTTTCACGTGATAGTGACAAGTGGCAAAATAGGCCCATACAGAACTGTAAGAACTGAGACCTTCAAAGAAGATAATACTTTCTGTCAACTATAGGTGCTTGAAAACATTGACAGGACACTAAAAAAATTAATCAAATATGGGAAATGTGTAGTCATACGAAACAGCATATACCAAGACATATATATACCTAGGCACATGTGGTGGCTTTTGAACTACTAAATATGATCTGCCTAGGCCAGTGTCACATATCCTCCCTATGGAGGCAGCACTTATCCCTTTAAGAGGAGGCAAAAAGGCTTTTATGCCTTTGAACACAGGAGATTATATTTTATTCACCTTAGGAAAGTACAGAAGTGTCTCAAAAGTAACAAAATCAGTGTTTTCTCAGACTTCAAATATGCTCTACCCTGCCAAGGCAATAATAAATGCATTAACAGAAATTAGTACCAGAATTAAACTACAATTTTCCTGTATTTTAAGCAAAGAAATACCCTCTTGCCTGAATAATCAGGAAGTTATGTACTTGTTCTTTCCACTGACCCTTATCCGCACAGTATGCACAAGGCACAAGAAAACTGTCCATCAGCATTTCTATCTAGATTATCTAAATGTTTATAAGTTTGGCACGTGAGATATAGAATCCTAGAATGGTTAAGGTTGGAAGGGAACTTAAACCAGGCTCCAACCTCTCTGCTATGAGCAGGGACACCTCAAACTAGCCCAGACAGCACAAAGCCTTGTGCAACCTGGCCTTAAACACCTCTAGGGATGACGCATACACAACCTCTCCGGGCAACATATTCCAGTGCCTTACTACCCTCATGGTAAAGAATTTCTTCCTAATATCTAACCTAAATCTATCCTCTTCCAGTTTAAAATCATTACCCCTTGTCCTATCACTACAAACTCTGGTGAAAAGTCTCTCCCCATCTCTCCAGTATGCACTCTTTAGGTAGGTATTGGAAGGCTCCTAGGAGGTCTTCCTGAAGCCTTCTCTTCTCCAAGCAGAATAGCCCTCAGTCTCTCAGCCTGTCTTCACAGCTGAGGTGCTCCAGCCCTTTGATCATCTTTGTGGCCATTCTCTGGACCCTCCCTCTCCAACAGCTCCATGTCCTTCCTGTGTTGGCGGCTCTAGAACTAGACACCATACTCCTGGTGGGGTCTCACAAGAGCAGAGTAGATGGGGAGAATCACCTCCCTTGCCCTGCTGGCTAGCCTTCTTCTGATGCAGCCCAGGGTGTGGCTGGCCTTGTGGGCCACAAGCACACACTGGTGGCTCATGTCAAGCTTCTCATCTACTACAGCTCCCAAGTCATTCTCCTCAGGGCTGTTCTCTATCCATAGAGACCTCCCCCAGCCTGTATTTGTGCCTTTGGTTGAGCTGATCCAGGTGCAGGGCCTTGCATTTGGCCTTGTTGAACTTCATGAGGTTGGCACTGGCCCATCTCTCAAGCCTGCCAAGGTCCCTCCTTATGGCATCCCTTCCCTCTGGGGTGTCAACTGCTCTGCACAGCTTGGTATCATCAGCAAACTTGCTGAGGTTACACTCAATCCCACTGTCCATGTCTCCAACAAAGATGTTGAACAGCACTGGTTCCAATACTGACCCCTGAGGAACACCACTCGTCACTTGCCTCTACTTGGACACTGAGCCATTGACCACAGCTCTCTGGATGCAGCCATCCAGCCACTTACTTATTCACTGAGTGGTCTATCTGTCAAATCCGTATCTTGTAAGTTTGTTGTGTGGGACAGTGTCAAATATTTTGCACCAATCCAAGTAGATGACATCAGTCCCTCTCCTCATGGCTGTTCTCTATCCATTCTGCCCCCAACCTGTATTTGTCCCTGGGATTGCACCAACCCAGATGCAGGATCTTGCACTTATATATACTCTGCTACATGAGATATCTATTTATCTTCATTTTTTAAGATATAGTGTTTTTTCTTGCTGGTTGATATACATAATGGTGTTACAATGCAGGAAAACAATTTATTAAAACACCAAAGTTCTTGGGACTTTCTGTTCCTATTTCCTCCAAGCATTTTTCATAGGATTTATTTTACCTCCTCTGAGAAAGTCTGATGTTCTATTTCTTTTCAACTGCTTCTTTCTCTGCATCTCCCAAATACTTCTGCAGTTTGATATAAAACTAGAGTAGAGACTAGAGGGAAAAAATAATCTTTCATCTAAGTGAAAAATGTAGGGGAAGAACAAAGATGGTGAAAAAAGATTCTTTGGACAGAGTAGATTAGCAGAGATTGTGTTTAATCTCTGTAAGGTATTTCAGCTGCATCAATTAATCCAGCAGGTAATTCTCAGTTTAAAGGTCTGTGTTGATTAGAACTGCCTGGAGATTAATTGGTCATTAGTTTTGGGCTATGGAAAGCTGTTTAGAGAAGTTCTTGTTAGCATAGCTAAAGGATATTTTACAGTAGGACAACAGAAAGAGGATAATTATCTTTAGGGACCTCACAAAATAGCTTTTGCAGGTTTATTAAAGGTTATTGAGTAGACACTTAAGTTTTCAGCAAAATGCTATGACTCTATACTTAAACAGCTGAGCAGCAGCATCCTTACTGAACCTGTAGTGAAGACTGATCTGTGTGAACACGCTCCTGTCTTTGAATTAATTAGTAGTTACATGTATCTCTTTCTTCTGATTTTTTAAAAATATTATTCCATGTGGTCATTAAGGTGAACAACATGATACACCTGAGTTTGCAGTCTTTGAATTTAGGCTCCACTTATTTGAGTTTTTAATTCTATTAGAATTGGCAGTAGGTTTCTCCTCAACAAACATTTAGCAGCTGCTCCAGCTTTTGAATCTGGCTCAGGAAGACTAACGGTACAGTGGAGAAAGGGTAGTCTGCAGGCCATTTGAAAGGAGGTGTAACGGAAAATGAAGAATAATGTCACATGTTTTCTTTACAAACATATGGTCCTTTTTTATGAATCTATCCAAGCTTTTCTACAAATATCACTGTGGCGCACAGACAATTTTATTTTTTTTCCTCCCCCTGAGGTTTCTTTATGTCTGATTGACTAATGTGTTGACTTATAACTGAGCTGCAGCCATACAACTGAACAGTAAGACAGAGAAGGTGATCAATTTGCAGGGTGGGGAGGAATTTTTTCCTACACAGAATCACATATGATGTGTATGTCCACATATCTGGCTTTGAATAATCTCTTCAGTCAGATTGCAGTGTGTGGATAAAGCCTCTCCCATGCAAATTTTTTCCTAGTAACTTGCAACTTAGATTTTATTTAACACTGTATGGCATATTGTATGGAAGAGAAAATTAGTCCCTATGCTGAAGCTGTGAACTGAAATTCAGTTCTCATAGAAGCCTGAACCATAAACAACATAAAGATCACACTGAATCACATTGGTTTTGTTAGAAAGAAGATAATTGTATTGTATATCAACAGGTACGCAACAGCATACCTAGAAACACTCTGGGAGTGCCAGGTAGGCAAGGGAGAAAACAGTCAGGATAACACCTAGGTGTTTGAAAAGAAGAGAGATGGAAATTTCTCCTGTAAATTGCAAAAAAATCTGTAACATCAATTTCTTACCACTGGGTGGTGGGTCTGATGGTAGGGAGCCACAGGAAGCTTTACAGGTATCCTTCCTTCCACCCAGCAGCCATGGCTGGCTCATCTGCTGGCTGCTGGACCCCATAAAGCAGTGCCTTCAGGCATATTTTATCTAGTCAGATGAAAACCCGATTTTAACACATCAAAATAGTACGTGTTGGTGTGTCTGTGTAATAACTTTCTAATTTAGTGGCATGACAAAGCCTAACAGGAAGAGGTAAGTTACAGCTCCTAAGAACAAACCCAAGGTAGTTATCCACAACTCAGACAAGACCGATGTCCTGTGGACTTCCATGGTCCCTGGTAAGGAAAATCCCCAACATGAAACAGGACAAAAAATTTATTGATCAGAAACCTGCTCTTTGGGGAAATATGTGAAAGACGCAAAGGCACATCTTGCATCTGCATGTGCTGACCAGTCTACAAAGTGGAGTGAACAGCCAAAGACTTATGTTATGCTTTTCTCCTTGTGAGCATCTCCAGGGTGAAATAACACTGCACTGTCAGAGATTAGCTGTTGTTTACAGGAAGACAGAATTTGTAATATAACTCACATTTTAGGAGACAAAGAAGAAGCTTCTGCAGTTCTTCCTATTTGCCAAGTCTTCTGATTCATACCAGCTGAAAAGCTAGACATGGACTTTTTTTTAATGCATCTTTAAACTTGGCATTGACATATTTATGTGAAGCTCTGCCTCTGTTTAATGGCTCTGTTTACTATCTCTGCTTTTCTCATCCTGTATCTCAACCTTAGTTAACCTAGAAAAGGGAATTCTATTACGACATGGTAAAGATTCATATTGTCTCTAAATTTCAGATATGAAAGGCGTATCAATGCTTTGTGGAAGGAGAGCTGCTGGAGTGTTTCTTGTTTGGAATAAAGAAGGTGCATTTCTATACTGTATTCTATCCATCATCCAGAGTCTAAAGCAAGGGTGTTTTAAACCATACAGTATAATACCTACCATAAAGATGATAAATTATTTATGTAATGATGAACATGTGGAATATATTTTTTAAACTTACATATTTCTGATAGGGCTTTATAGTGGTGTAACAACCTGGGAACTTGAATGCTTCATTATCCCAGAACTATGTACTGGGGCTGAGATGAAGAGTAACAGAATTTAGAATGAATCATAGTATTATTATGGCAAAGGATATAAAAATTATGTGCTCTGTGCAAAAAAATTATCTACTTATATGCTCAGAAACTCCGATACAAGTAAAATAATAATCTTGCATTTGGTTCTACCTGAAGTGTGCCAGGTGGTAATATGAAAAAAATGGCTATGAAATTATTTGGGATTAATGTAATTTTCAAGTGGACTGAGCAAAGATTAAGCCAGTGAGAACACGAGGAGATCAGAAATACAGCAGCTTCTGGACATGCTGGCTAGGGACAAAAAGGAGAAGAAGGGTGCTTGTGTGTGTGCTATGTAATTCAGAGCAGTTGATAGCAAGGCAGACTGAACATGGAACTTTGATTGAGATAGACAGAATTAATTTTGTCATGACAATGGGAAACAAAACACAAGTTATCCTATTAATGTACTGCTTGAGTGACGGCTTTTGAAACACTTTTTCCTGTGGTAAATTCTCACAGGTTTGTCACTGAAAGCCAACTACACCAGGGACTTTGGACCACATCACTTGCACAGAACAGGTTTCTATAGGCCATGTAAATGCCCACGGCTGAATTGGTGGATCAGAGTTGTACAGTTAAGTAAGCCTTAACTAAATCTGAACACAGTTATTAATCTAGACACTGTTAGGAATAAAAAGACCAATGTTAATGTGTGGGTTTTTTTCTCACCAAACCTGCATATTAACCTTTTCTTAACAAAATTGTTTTCTGTGTCTTTCACTTTCAGTGTTTTCCTCTAAATCCTGAAAAGGGCACAAATATATTCGAGTTTGACTGGGCTTCAGATGACCCTAATAAAAAAAGCAACCAATTCACCAAAAAAATACATTCAGTTCCATGGGTTGTTTGTCAATGAGCTAGCACATAACATTGAATCCAGCACTAATTCTATTCTAAAACATTTCTCAGTGCTTCCTGTGGGGGAACTCTCTCTTCCAGAAAGTACTGTCGACAGTCAGTAAATGTTTTCACAAAGACCAACTACTAAAAAGATGACAAAAAAACAGTTGAACTTCCATGCATAAAATGTCAGAATTTGGATTAGTGTAAGGAAATTCGAAGTCTCAGCTTGCTCCTACATACCCTAACAGAAGTTAATTCTGCTTTGACTATAGATAATGGTGTTTTCCAGCTCTTTGCCAAAATCTGACTTAAAAGGAAGACAATTTATCACTGAAATCTCCGAGTACCACAAACCTCTATGAAAATGCAGAGATCTTGTATCGCAACATTATAAACAGACTACACTTGTTCACTAGTACAATGTTACCTTACAAGCTGAAAAACAGAAAAGATATTTTAAGGTTTTTTTATCTCACTATATGGCATATCCTATCTTGAAATGCATCCTGTTCAGGGAACTTGCAGTAATTCTACTCTCTGTCTTACTGGTTTTGTGTTTGTCTTTTTCCAGTGTCCCTGCTTCACTTTTTATGTCAATATGCTTTTTATTATAGCCATTCAGATTGCCCTAATAACAAGTATTGCTCTGACAAAATTGTTTGGCCGAAGTCTGCTCATGCACCTTGAAAACAGTCACACCAAAAAGATGTAGGCTGGTCCCTGAAAAAGCAAAGAAACCTAGTTTTGGAGACATACAGACTTCCTGTAGGATGTAGAGATTATATAAATTAAGTGTAGCATAATAGAATCACTTGTGACACGTTATTTTAGCTGTATAGCTCAGCATGCTCCTTGGAGGAGTATTTATGATCACACACAGCACACTTTGATAAGTGCATGCCATCTGCTGGAACAAAGAAGTCTTCTTACAGAGGAAATCCTAAAAGGCAGCAATAATTTTCACCCAGTGTAAAGCACTTTCTTCATTGTCTCATGTGCCTTCACAATGGGGTCTGGAGCCTTTTTTTTCATACCTTTAAAACAAATGAAAACAACAGTAAGCACACTGTGGCCACATAATTGGGAAAGGAGGGAAAAGTTTCCTATTCACATGGACTAGGAATCTATTCTAGTCGCTGTACGAAATGGAATGGACATTCAGATAAATTGGTTGTTCAGGTGTTCTGCTTATATTATTCCCTCCTTATCAACATATTAGAGATGTTTGCTTCTAAACTAAATCCAGAAAACCAACAGGACTAAGATGGGAGATCATCAATACAAAATAGCTTTCATAAAGAAGTGTATATTTAGGATTATGGGCCTGAAAATGGACGACTGCCTCATCTTCCACCTTGTATGTTATACATGTGATGCCCTCAGAGCACGCACCATTCTGTCAAATGATCTGCCTTTTTCTCTCCCAGGTCTGATTAAACACATTTTACAGATTCAAAAGAATTGAGAGAATTTCAGCACTGGCAGGAACAAGATTATTTTTGGCATTCCATATATCTAGCAAGAAATTTTCTTGAACATTTTATTTTTGCTGTTTATTTAGTATTGTCCACTTGACTGTACTATGACACTTTGAGTAGTCATAGATGAACTACTTTGATTCAGCCTGATGATGCCTTCTTGGGAGATGGTCCAATTTGAGACAGAGCAGCACAGTTACCATAAACCAAAGGCAAATCTTTATATTCAAAAGTCATGAAGCTCAAAAGCAGGGTTCATTACTCTGAGCTGCAGCAGTTGGTTTTGTGCATGATACAACTACTATTACTGCATGAGGATGCAACAGCTTCTGCAAACTCAACTGTGGAAAAGCGAATTTTTCTAAGTTAGTGGAAATCTAAAGAGGTTAGTTTTCCAAATTACTCTGTACCCTAATGACTTTTGATTTGCCCTGACTGAGCAGGAGCAGACTGAAGCAAGCAAAAATAGAGGGCTCATTTAACCCAATTTGAAATTTCTGGCCATGATCCGCTCTAGACACCCAGGACATGACTGTAATGTAGCATGTAGCACAGTGTTTCCTGAAGTATTGTTCTGGTATTCATCAGCCTGTGGGTTTTGGATTTCAAGTGTTAACCAGACATAAACTGTAAGACTCTTTCAATACCAAGTTAGAAAAAGAAAATACAAGCACACTTTACAAGCAATTTTTCTCAGATTGCTTAAGGAGAGCCAGAGCTTGACATGGCATTAGGTTTCTTAGTAAATATGCTGTACAAGTAGAAATCTTACAGAGGTTTAGCTTTATGCTCATTTACATATCAAATAATAAATTACATAACAACCTTAACCTCAACCACATTCACTGTGTCTATGTTTTTCATGGTGAATTCCAAAGCATATTACATAAACCATCTCCAGTGAAACAGCGGGGTGCTTTAGTCCAACAAGAAAAGGTCTAAGCCAAATAATTAACTCCCTTGAGCCAAATCCTAATGTTTTTATTGAGTTTTTACTAAAGTAACTTGAATGTTCACCTTAAGTTGAAGCTATAGAAAATCTCATTCACTTTTACAGGAAACTATAGCAAAATAGTTTAATAAATAAATAAATAAATAGATAAATACAAGCTCACACCACTAAATTTCAAAGTAATGGATGTCTTCAAGTGAGTCTGAAAAGGGCTAGTAAAACTGTGTGAAGTATGACACCCCTCACTGTCAACTGTCCCTGGGCAGTAAAGCAAATACACAGAACTGTAGGCTCACTTTAACAGCACACTTCACATACAAACAAACAGCACACTTCACATACAAACACAATCTTCTGGTCTTTTAATCTAATGAATCTTCTGGGACACAACTATGTGTTAACTCAGCAGCTCTTATACATGAACTGGTATCTAACCACTCAACTCCAAGAAGATACAGCCCTACAATTTACTAGGCTACTTCTTGCAAAAACCCCAATCTTAAAGTAGAATTGCAAACTGAAAGCAATCACTGCCTAAATAATGATCAAGGGAAACAGATTTTTATACTAATGGCTATATGTATCCTAGCTAATATTTTAATGTTGACTAAAGGCTTTTAAGTACATAGGGACTTTAAAACCAAAAGTACTTTAATAGAATCTAATTTTTTTTTCATTACATACAGATCATCTAGAAAATTCTGACTTTTAGGACAATGGGAGGCTTTAGCTTACATTGCTTGTTTTTATTGCATTTTAATTTTGTTGCTTGAAAACTTAAATAGCTAAGGACACTTCAAACAATCATTAATTGCCAACACATTATCATTTGCAGCCAGAAGTGAGCTGGAGTCCCAGCTGGCCGTACCACTTTGGACTCCTGGCACTCTAACTCAAGCTCTGGCTGTCAATATAGTGTACAATGGGTGTCCTCTGTGTGAGCCAGTGGACGTTTTGTCTACAACTTCCTTCTCCAATCAACTGAGGAACCAACAAGAAGAGACACTATGCTGGACCTTGTGCTCACCAACAAGGAAGGTGAGGGATACTAAGTAGCGACCACTAAATGGTGGAGTTAAAAGATCCTTAGGGCGACAAGGATGGCTCACAGTAAGCTTATTAACCCTCACTTTAAGAGGGAAGATTTCAGCCTCTTCAGGGATTGCTTAAGAGAGTGTCATGGGATAACATCGTGGAGGGAAGAGGGGCTCATGAAAGCTGGCAGATATTTAATGATCACCTCCTCCAGGCCCCAGATCAATGCATTCCGTCTAAGAGGAAGTCCAGTAAAAACTCCAGGAGGCCAGTGTGGATGAGCAAACCCCAGATAGAATCAAATCTCACCAGGGATGTAAAGAGCAATAAGAAAAACTTTTATGGGTATGTTGGGGAAAAAAACCCAACAGGATAGCCACGGAAAATGTAGGCCCTCTCCTGAAGGAAACAAGAGACCTAGCTATGCAGGATATTGAGAAGACTGAGGTTCTCAATAACTTCTTTGCATCAGTCTTCTCTGACCAATTTCTCCCTCTTTCTCTTGTCCCTTTCATCTGTCCCCACTATTCTTCTCCATAGTAGCAAGTGGCCATTCCCCACTCCTTGTTGACTCCCACCACCTGCACGCAGAGAAGCTCCAGCTGTGCCATGCTGCATGCTCAGGCAGGCTTCCCAGCACACAGGAAAAGTCACATTCTACAAGCGTATGAGAGCAACATTTGCGAAATTTCAAGTCAGGACCAATGATTCTTACAATAATTATTACATTTATTGTATTTCTTGATAGGTTCCCTTGACATTTCAAGGGGCAAAAGTACAGTTTGTTTCAGTTGTCTGCAGCTCGCTCTCTGCCAGCTGCAGTAAGGATAAAGTACACTGGAAACAATACTGTCTTCAGCTTTCTTGGCATGGTATTCTAGCAGTCTTCCAAAGGGTTTTGCCTGGCAATCATGGCACCACATACAAATGGAAAGATCATTTCTCCCTCTTACTACACAGCAGAAATCTCTTGGCGATTAACGGGCATACCTTTGCTGGTAAATACATATAAAACTAGTACCTTATGCATTGATACACAGTGCCAGAAGACAAACCAGGCTTAACCAAAATCCAGTTTCCTAAGCACTGCACAGAGCTTGAACTTCAGCCCAGACTAATATAAACTTGGGGACACTCAATACTCCTATTTTTCTTCACTTCTGGATTTCAATCATCAGGTTCTATCATTTTATAATACAATTAGATTTATTTTAAGCTTGGATTTATTCATCTTCTGTCTCCTTATTCCTTATTCTGCTTTAAATATTCCAGCAACTGAAGCTTAACATACCATCTTTGGCTAAGCAGGAGGACATGATTCTTTCTAGAAATGTGAACAGCACAAGGTCTACATTTCAGAGAAAAGACTGATCTGAAATAGCCCAGGTAACCCAACATGTCCACTTTTGGAATAAAAGGAGCTAGAAAACATGATTTATGGTAAAGTTATACTCCTTCCAGTTTTCCTGATGCACCTGATGTGCTTTATTCCCCACAGTGGTTTGAGAGTTGGCCGAGTCTTGCAGAAGGCAGCAGAGTCTTGGGCAGAGAAACATTGAATAGCACACTGCCACACTTAGTGGTGTCATGCCAAGTCCGAGCTACCTAATGGGTCTTGCCTTCACAAATCAGGCATAGAAGCTAGTGAGATCTATAATTAACGACCTCTGCATTTTTGCCTGCAGATCTTGGTTTTAGCAACTTGATCATTTTCATGGCAAAAACTTCAATACTGTCTTGCTTGAAAATTTATTGGTAGCACAAATAATGACTCACAAGTGTTTTGCAACTGATTACTTGTAACAGGAAGCATAGGTATTAGATGAGAAAATACATACATTCTTCACCTATGCTTAAAAATGAACATAAAATGTAAACAGTTAGGGTGAACACACATTCTATAGGCAAATAAGTTGGAAGGTATACAACAGAGCAAAGTTACACAACAGGGCCTTACCCTCTTGTATTTATCTATGAAATCCTATTGTTAAATGACAATATAGGACCTTTGCATTTTAACTGAGAATTTTTATTAATAAAAATGCTTCTCAGCTTCTTTTTATTTTAGCTGTTCATCTCTAGAAACACAAGGCTTTACCATCCACTATACCAGAATAGCTCAGCACTAATGCTGGAAAAGTCAAAGGCTACAGGATGGTTGAAACAACACACTCCATTAAACAAGACCACTGGAGTACCTCAGACTCCTCCTTACCACTGACATAACCCTGGCAATTCCCCATGGTCTTCCTGATCTCTCTCTGGGTTACAGACTGAGAGCCACTAAAGTCTCTCAGGGTGCAAAGTGGTATACTGGGAGCACAGGCTAGCACTGACCATGCTCTGTTCTGCCAGGAGACTGCTATGAGGTTTCCTTAAGGCAGCTTAACCTCTTCTTGTTAAAGGTCTGGCCATGCTAAGCCCATTCAGGTACACATAAATCATTTGACTAAGTTATAACCCAAAAACTACACAGAGAAATAGAATAAATGTTCCTGAATTAGAAATACATTAAACAAAAGAACTTACTCTCTCCATCACTAATCCTCTCTCTCTCTGTCGTCAAATATTTGTATCTTGCTCACCATTTAATGCAAAAAGTTCCCTATCTAATATGTTCATTTGGATTCATTAAGACGTGTTCTAGTAAGATATGACAACACTCTGCAACCCAAATCTGACCTGGAACTTATTTGAGAAAACAAAGATTTAGCTCCATTTCAAGAATGACCTTCCCACCCTGTCCTTCTTTGATTTTGAATCCTTTCGCATTTCCAGGTTCCAGAAGACAGACCTGAGAGCCAAAAATGGCAATGCCTGAAGGAGCTGGTTCATACCAAGCAGCTTCAGCAAACACCACCCTGGTTTCCTTCTGTTTAAACCCCTGAATAATTTGCGGTCATGCATCCCCTGTTAGTTCATGCATCCCAAAGCCAGACAGAATGGTGGTATGGGATACGAATACAGGCTGGAGAAAGACATGCTAGAGAGCAGCCCTGAGGAAAAAGATCTGGAGGTACTAGTGGCTCACAAGCTGGACATGAGCCACCAATGTGCAATTGCAGCCCAGTAGGCCAACACATCCTGGGTTGCACCAAAAGAAGTGTGGCCAGCAGATCGAGAGAGGTGACTCTGTCCCTCTACTCTGCTCTGGTGAGACCTCATCTGGAATACTGTGTCCAGCTTTGGAGCCCCCAACACAAGGAGGATGTGGACGTGTTGGAACATGTCCAGAGGGCAACAAAAATGATCAGAGGACAGGAAGGCCTCTTATGAAGACAGGCTGAGGAAGCTAGGAGTTGTTCAGCCTGAAGAAGAGAAGACTCCAGGGGGAACCTGCTTGGTTAAAAAAGGAACTGCTGGGCAAACTTAAGTGGAAAAGGAAAATCTACAGACCATGGAAGGAGGAGCTGGTCACTTGGGAGGAATATAGGACTGTTGTCAGAGGATGTAGGGGGGCAATTAGGAAAGCTAAGGCCTCCTTGGAACTTAACCTTGCAAGTCAGGTTAAGGATAATAGAAAGGGCTTTTTCAAATACATAGCTAACAAAACTAACACTAGAGGCAATATTGGCCCACTGAGGAATGAGGTGGGAGCCCTGGTGACAGAGGATATAAAGAAGGCAGAGG
>NW_009953105.1:515733-553061 GCF_000747805.2 Chaetura pelagica | reverse complement strand
ATGCCTTCCTGTGTGATGTACTCTAGGTGACCCTGCTCTGACAGGGGGGTTGGACTAGATGATCTTTCGAGGTCCCTTCCAACCCCTAAGATTCTATGAGTCTATGAACCTTATAGCAACATTCCAGTACCAGAGAAGGGCCTATAAGAAGGCTGGAGAAGAACTGTTCACAAGGCCATGTAACAATAGGAAAGGGCTAATGGCTTCAAGTGGGAAAAGGGTAGATTTAGGTTGGACATTATGAAAAAGTTCTTTAATATGAAGTTGGTGGATCACTAGAACCGGATGCCTGGAGAGGTAATGGTGGCCCCATCCTTGGAGACATTCAAGGTCATGCTTGATGATGCTCTGAGGAATCTATTCTAGTTGGAGATGTCCCTGCTTATTGTAGGGGGGGTTGGACTAGATGTCCTTTAGAGGTCCCTTCAAATCCAATATTGGATTCTATGATTACACAAATTTTTCTGCCCTTGACCACTTTGGCCTTATCTGTATCAAGCAGAACTTGAAGCCTGAGTTCTGCTCAAGTTACATCATCTCCTGCAAGCCTCTGTGCATAGTAGTAATTCTAACCAGTTCATGCCAAAGCCTGTTACAAACTCTCCTATATTGTTCCTATGAAGAAGAAAAAAACTTTATTCTGAATGTTCCTCCTCCTCTTACAAGTCACTTGGGTTGAAAACAATTTGGCTTGTTATTCATTGTACTTGCAGGAAGTGTGTTACAGATTGTCTGGGATGATGAAATGTATATCTGCACTAGAAGCTAACCTACTTTTAAACTTATCAAAAGGGAAGTCGGTTTGCTTTGTTAACATAGTATTTTCCTACCACAGATACATTTTTGTCAAACATTTTAAACCCAAGTTTGTTTTTACATTAATATAGGTTTATTTGCATGTAGTCTAAGAGAAAGAGAGTGTTGGAAGAATTCAACAGAGTGTTACTACAACTTTTAAGGATAGAACAACACAGTTGATATCCATCACTTACCCTTTAGACACATGGGAAATACTGCAAACACTTAGCTGTCCTAATGCTGCTAAGACACTTGTATATGACTTGCCTGTTGCTAAAACTGGTCTCAAAGTGGACACAGTCTGCTCAGCCCATCTTCTGCTAGCTAATGATGTGCCATCCTTACTCATGGAAACTTTACTCCTTTCACTCTGGTTACACCTGACAGGATCCATCTACATCTTAAAGGCAGAGGCCAATTAGTCTTTACCAGGGGTAATGATGAGACAATGTTCTTTGAGTACTCCAGAACTGTTCAACAGAGAAGGTTTCTTGCACCTTTCTCAGGACCATTTCTATGGTCTGACAGAATACTGATGTAAGCAGGTGCAGCAATAAACAGGCTTCATAAAATTAAAGGTGTTGCTGGCTATAATTTTGTTCTTCTATTATTTTCTCAGAACTAAGAGCAAATGGAATATTTCACAATTCACCTTTGTACTCTGGGATTACTAAAGCCAGCATGAAGCTAAATCCAAGCCTTATTACAGCAATCAGCCTTTGTGGTTTCTAAGAGCATCCTCATCAGACTAGATCTGATGGATTAGAGCTTTCCCTAGCGTGTAGAAAACTTCCCCAGAAATACTTCATACTGTCATATATCAGGAAACTACACTCAGGAGAGGAAACTACACCAACATAGGCCCATGCAGCTATTTTTTATGCCAACAGGTTTTGCCCTGATTTTACACTAACTACCATTGCAGAAGTTTGGACAAGAAGTAGAGTCAAAATCTGTTTCAATACCTGCTTTATCAAGATCTGCTAAATACCCAGAACATTAGAGAGACAGCTTGTAAAAGTGCAAAAGTTTCAGTGGTAACTCTCACACTTGATTGTTGCTGAGTCTTGCAGCTCTGATCTTCCTAACAAACACAATTTTCTAATGCCATTTCCCCCTCTCTCCCATGTCCTACAACACACTTGTTACGATATATGGAATCCAGATTTCAGTAGTGAGTTTGCTAACAGCCACTGCAGCAATCCGCAAGACCCATTTTGCTTCAAGGAGGTGCTGCTGTTTTGAACAAACTAGGCACGAACAGACCACATAGTAGTTATCTTGTGAAGGTTATCTTGACTGCTTCCCTGATATGCATTTGTACAATATCGGATGCCTACCATCAGGCATCAGAAAAGTTTAGCTAAATTCCAGGATTTTGTGGGATCACACTGTGCCCTGTATAGAATTTTAAATACCCTAGCTTCTTTTTCGTGTTAAGTACAATTGAAACTGTCTTTGGTAATTTTGTAAATCCTTTGCTTCCTCTCTGTTATGGCTGATACAGCAACATTTACTCTTGTAATGAACCAGAAGGCTCTCAATTGAAAGCACAATGGTAACAGAGATAGAGAATTTCTTATACAAAAGGAAGCATCTGTCCTAACTGGAAAAGGAACACTGACTACAGAGAGCCCCCTTTTGCTTACTTTTGTAAATTACTATTGTGTCTAATACAATTACTTGTGGTACACTGGTACAGGAGCAGACTACCAGTGAACTAAGTTAATCAGTAAAAATTAGATTTTAAAAAAACCACTTTTCAATAGCAAAAGCCATTGGGGTTGCTCAGCCTGGAGAAGAGAGGCTCCAGGAAGACCTTACAGTGGCCTTCCAGTACCTGGAGGGGGCCTACAAGAAAGCTGGGGAGGGACATTTTATAAGAGCATGTAGTGATAGGATGAGTGGGAATGGCTTTAAAATGGAAGAGGGTATATATAGGTTAGACATTAGGAAGAAACTCTTTCATGTGAGTCTGGTGAGACACGGGAACATGTTCTCTAGGGAAGTTGTGGATATCCCCTTTCTGGAAGTGTTCAAGGCCGGGTTGGATGGGTCTTTGAGCAACATGGTCTAGTGGGACGTGTCCCTGCCCATGCAGGGCAGTTGGAACTAGAGGACCTCTGAGGTGCCTTCAAACCCAGGCCATTCTATGATTCTATGAATCTGTCTTCAACAGTAACCCAACATACTTCATTGCTTTCCAAAGGCCAACGCTTATATGCCCTGTGGTCTAAGCACTTGTACCCTAGACAGTTTCCCTAGATGACTGATAAGTCTTATTAAAAGTTGTTCATGTTGAGTTTTATGTAATTTGAAGACGAAATGTACTGGAAATCCAAGTTCTTTATCTAGGCACAAGCTATGTGTAACAAAAAAGCCACTGTAGTTCTCCAGATTCTCCTTCTGGCCCTTCTTGAAGATGGGCATCACATTTGCCAACCTCCAGTCCACTGGGACCTTCCTGGTTAGACAGGAGTGTTGATGTATGATGGAGAGTGGCTTGGTGAGCACAGCTGCCAATTCCCTCAGCACCTTAAGGTGTAACCCATCAGGCTTCATAGACTTGTGTGTGTCTAAGTGACATAGCAGGTCACCAACCATTTCCTTTTGGATTATGGAGATTTTATTCTGTTCCCCATCTCTGTCTTTCAACTCAGGGTGCTGAGTACACAGGGAACAACTAGTCGTACTGCTAAAGACTGAAGCAAAGAAGGAATTAAGTAACTCAGTCTTTTCTTCATCCTTCGTCACTATGTTTCCTCCTGCATCCAATAAATGATGAAGATTCTCCTTTGTTTTCCTTTTGTTAACACATTTAGAAACATCTCTTATTATCTTTCACCACAGTAGCCAATTTGAGTTCTAGTTGGGCTTTGGCCTTTCTGATTTTCCCCCCATATACCTTCACTACGTCTTTATAGTTCTCCTAAGTTGCCTGTTCACTTTTCCAAAGTCCATGAACTTTTATTTTGTTTTTGAGCTCCAACCAATGCTCTCTATTCAGCCAGGTCAGTCTTCTTCTTCCAGCTGGCCTCCAATCTTTACATCCCCCACATGACCTCCCCTGTTTAAAAACAGCAGGTCCAGCAGGGCGCTTTCCCTGGTTAGTTGTCTTACCAGCTGTGTCAGAAGTTATTTTCCACACACTCCAGAAAGCTCTGGGACTGTTCCTTCTCTGCTGTATTGTATTCCAGCAGACATCTGGAAGTTCAAGTCCCCCACAATAACAAACTCCCACCATTATTTCTTCCTTATTGGCCTTTCCCTTGATTCTTACCCATAAACACTCAACATTGTCATTACCACCATTAAGTTCTAGACATTCTTATCTATCCCTAAGAGAACCACTCCACCACCTTTCCTTCCTTGCCTATCTCTTCTGAAAAGTTGGTAGCCATCAATTGCAGCACTCCAGTTGTGCAAGTCATCCCAGCACATTTCTATGACGGCAACTATATCACAAGTTTTCTTGCTGCATGATAGCCTCCAGTTCTTCCTGTTTGTTGCCCGTACTGAGTGCATTGGTGTAGATGCACTTCAGCTGGGCTAATGGTCCTGCCACCTTTTTGGGGGAACAAGCCCTAATTCCCACCTGATTGTACTCAGGCGCTTCACTAGTTACCAACCTATCACTAACCCTTGGATCTTTGGATCACCATCCCCCACCTCTGCTGGGATGGCAGACTGTAAGACTTTGATAGACTTACCTACAAGCACTGGCATATTGCTTCCAGGCTCCTCTCTAGTAATCTCGGTTTCATCCACATCCCCCTTCAAATCTAGTTTAAAGCTCTTCCAATAAGCCCTGCTGACTCTTGTCACAGGATCCTTTTTCTCCTTTGAGACAGGGTTTCCCTACCTGTTTCCCGCATGCCTCATGTCCTCTAAATCAACCCATGGTCAAAGAACCCAAAGTCCTGCCGGTAACACTAGGTATTAATCTGCTGGCTCTTCCTGTTTATCCCCTCATCAATTCCTGCAACTGGTGGGACAGAGGAGAACACTACTTGTGCTTCTGGTCCCTTAAGCAGCCGTCCCATGGCCCTGCAGTCTCTCTTCATTGCCCTTAGACTTCTTGTAGCTACCTCATCACTGCCTATTTGAAAAATCATTAATGGGTAGTAATCTGATTTGGGGGCTGCCCTGAAGACTTAAAATTATTCTACAGCAGCAAAGCAATCGCAATGACTACCTGGTGACAGAAGGTCACTGTCTCTGTATAAACCAGTCCTCTGCTGTCCATTTCAATATCCCTGATAACATCTACGTGGGTTTTATGTCTTCTTGGCTTCAGTTCTATATTTAACAGAAAGAAGTGTTATAGTCATTAAGACACTACAAGATGGGCACTGTCTAATTAAAAGGGGAAGTCTCTTATTTCATTAATGTGTATGTCAAAGATCACACTTCAACTCCCTTTACTCTTATCTTGGATTATAAAAGGCTGATCCTCCACACTTTCTAGTGAGAAGTCTTTCTGCTTAGAAAAGAGTCTAAGAACTCTTCTACAAAGTCATTGGACAGGCATGTTACAATCCAGACCCACTTGAAATAGAAATAATCACTTTTTAGACCAATATTCTGCATAGTAGTGCCCCAGACTGTTAATAAGCATCACCTAGAAGAAATCTCACCTTCATACTGAAACCTTAACCATGTTTTTACTCTTTATATATTAGCTTTTCCAAATTAACCAAGGTCAGTAGATCTCTTTTTTGTTTCTCACTTGCTTGCCCCTTTAATTTCCTTATGTTTCATTTCTTGTCTGAGCTGCTACCTCTCACAAACTGACAAGACACATACAGTTTATACAATTATTTTTTTTTTAAGGCCTCAGCCCACTAATGAATTTGTCTGTTGTTTTTGTCTTTTTTTTCCTGTCACTGCTACAGAGGAAGAGATTATTTCTTTTTTTTGGCTGTACAGATAGTGTGGGAAGGACTGATCTTGCTCTGTGATTGACTAAAATTAGGAGTACATAAAGCTCAGCAATAATCACTTTCCTCAAATGCAAAGGAATTTATTAGATGGGACTTTTCTATGTCTCTCAATTGAGTGCCTGTTTTCTCTTAATTCAGGGCTCAGTCTAAATGCAGGTCTTGAGAAAAATCCAGCATGAGAAAGTTCAGAACATATTCCCTGAAAAAATTATTTCAGTTCGGATATGCAAAAATGAAGGTCTCTGGTTATCTCAGGTCCATCAATTTTTATCCGCATAAACAGACATTAACCTAATTCACTCTTCCCACCTCAAGACGTAATAGGACCTTTAACCTAGCCTATTAAGAACAAGAAACTATCCGGGTATCCAATTTAAAATTACTACAGCAAGACAACAGCATACCACATTGCAAAAATCTGATAATTCAGCCAAAGTAGTTCTGGGTGTAGTTTTATTATATTTCCATAGGAAGAAAATACAGCATTCCTCTATATCTGTGTCTACATATTCCTTCCTCACACAGACTCTCCAGGCAGTTTAAACATCTGCTATAAAATTAGATTTGCAAAATTACTCCTATTTTCTTAAACACCTTTCATACCTGGGCCATGTCTCTATGACAAAAGAAATGGAACATCCTAGAATTCTGGAAATCCTATTTTTTATTTTTGTACTGAATTATATGATTGATGCCATGTTATGCTTTTCTCTTAGAATCATAACCACGTAAGCTGTCCAACACAAATCAAGTGATATATATATATGTGCCCTTCATGCACTTTTTTTGCAAAATACAAAAGAAAAATCCAATTCTGGAAATCCTATTTTTTATTTTTGTACTGAATTATATGATTGATGCCATGTTATGCTTTTCTCTTAGAATCATAACCACGTAAGCTGTCCAACACAAATCAAGTGATATATATATATATGTGCCCTTCATGCACTTTTTGCATAAAATACAAGAAAAATCCCAGGTCTACCAAATACAAACACACAAAACCAAAACAAGCATGTCATCACTATCTGCCATGAGACATGCTCATAACACCACTCCTCAGGATTTATCTTCACTAAGAATTTAAATTAGCAGCAGATTTACAATTTCTACTTTCCAGATTCCTTATTAGGGGTCACATGAATTACGAGGAAAGTCAAATTGCAGTGGATTCATACTAAAGCAAAAAAAAACAACCAGCAAACACCAAAAACTTAAAACTACTGATTTTGCTCATTCTTGTGAATATATATATAGTGTATATATATAATATTTGCACATACACTTATGTGTATTACATAAAATTTGGGAAGCTCTTTCCCCTCAAAACCAAAATCTGTAAGCAGTTATAAATAAAGTTACAGTGGAAAAGTTTTAGCAGCCTTTTAGCCTAACAGTTACCACCACTATTAGTCAGGATTAATAATAGTATTCCTAAACCCAAAACTCATTATGTTAAAAAATAAATAAATTAGAAGTTGTTAAACTAGATTAAGTCAGGAGAACAAACATAAAACCCAATGTTAATATTTTAAAAGTATACCAATAAGCATGTTTATAATCTGTAACAAACCAAGACAAATAGGAGAACTCAAATTACACGCAATACAATAAACAACGTCAAATGTTCCCATATTCCAGCATATTTTCCTGGGCAAATCTTGCACTGTTGGGGAATATCAAAATAGTGTATGTTTGAAAAGTTTCTTTGGGGTCTACAGGTTTTCACAGAGCTTTTGAAACTCTGCACATGCAGAATTAAGTGTCATAGGAATTTTTTCACAGAAACATAAGATGGAAAGCAGCATATAACAGAGCTGTATTGAAGTTGTATTTCACTGCGGACAGAAAATTGGGAAACTCATTTGCAAGAAAAATAGACCACACAAAACTGCAATCCTACATTCAAACTTCACCTTTCCTACAATTTGTATTTGACACTGACTTTTTCAAGGCAGTTCCCTTCATACATCTCTCTCACAGACAGCTGAAGCCAAAAAAAGAATCCATATGCAAATGAAGGAAAGCGCACTGAAAATATGCTACCAAGTTACATAACAGAAACCTGGATCCTTCGAGTCTATCTCCATGCAGCAGTTGTGGAGAAAAGAGGAAATGGGATGCAACAAAAAAAACAAACTGGTTTCTCCTGTTCCAACCCTACTTGCCAGAAAGCCAACAGAAGAATCTAAGTTACCCATTCTGTTTCGTGGTCACTATACAGGATTATATGTTTTCTTGTATAAAATGCTGCATCCATTCTGTTACTTAGATTTAACCCACAGACTAGTTATGAAGTAAAAATAAATAAATAATGCTATCAGCAATTAGGATTTAAAAACAAAATATGTACTTATAAATTTACTGTACTTTATCTTGTAGAGTTTTTTAAAAATAGAGCTCAATGTTTCTATTCACTGTTAGTTTTTGTCCATCTCCAAATTTCTAGCAGACCAACCTACAGGCTGTGGGTTTGCTTCTTTTATATATGAAATGCTTCTCTTACTTCCCTTGATTGTAAAAGGGAAAAGAAATTTCAAAGGGGAACCTCTACAGTAGAAACAGTCACACTTTAAAATGCATTTTCTCAATGTAGTGTGAATGGTGCTGTGAAAATGGACCTTAATAAAAAGCTTAAATTGGAATTTGGCCAGAACATCAACTGACTTGTGTCTCTCATTTGCCCATAAGCATTCCATAGTAACACACATGCTCCAGCCCACTGGTACAAAGAAAGCATATATCACAGATATATGAAGGAAAGGTAATTAATAGCCAGAGATTTTGTCATGGTTTGGACATTTGTTCTATCACCTGACCCCACCCAGGAGGAGGAATAGGGAAAAGGAATTGGAGACCCATGAGTTGAAATGAAAACAGATTTACAATAATAATAATAATAATAATAATAATAATAATAATAATAATAATAATGAACACATATTGATCTATGTGTTGAAATGAAAACAGATTTAACATCATCATCAGAATGATTATGAACAAATATTAACCCAAAGCTAATTTAAGAGAAAAAGTTACACTTGGCTCTAAGGAGTAGTCATGAGCTGTGCGCTTCTAGCCACACATGCTGAATGCGGCACAACAGCTCCAGCAAGAATGTGTTTCATGGCAACTAGAGGAGCAGGCCTCAGGTGCAAAATAAGTGCCAAGATAGGTGGGACCCTCTCAGGAAGGCAGCCATTGTAGGAGAAAAAAACTATTCCAGGATTATTTTTAACAGCTGAATTTTCTGTACCTATGCTAGGCAACCTATAACCAAGGAGAAGTATAAAATGTCTGACAAAGGCTCAAAATGAGAGACTAATAAAGAAGCAAGAAAGTAAGAAAGCAAACAACACAAACTACCTGAATGAATGCCTGTCCTGGTCTGAACCAGGATTAAGCCAATTTTCCTTTTACTGATTTTTTTTTTTTTACTTTCAGTGAGCTCTTCTTTCAACAAGTAGGAAGCATTCCAGCTAGTGGATTGAAAACACTGGAATGATTATGTTAATGCCAAGACTTCAAGGACACTTTGCTCTATGGCCTCAGTTGTATCTGCAGTTATATCTCCCATAGTGAGGAGTGGACTAGGTGGACAGCAAAACCGAACAAAGTATTCCATTCCATATATCTAGGTGAGCTCGGTGTAAGATCAGAGATTACAGAAGTCAACTTCCTTCCTGCTTCTTCTTTCCTCCTCTCCCATGCATGGCTGGTGCCCAGGGAGGACTCCATCTATCCATCATCATTGATCCCCAGGCTCATGCATTCCTGACTCTCGTAACTCTCCCCTCAGCTCCCGTCTGCTCTGCTGTCTCTGGCAGAGCTCCAGGACATTTTGGAACTGCTCACAGTTTAAGAAGAGTACCATGGGAGTTGTTGAGGGTGCAGGGAGGCAACAGGCAATTTGCATGTTCCTGAACATACTTGTATATAATTGTACATAATTTCTTATAAATTAGTATTTAACTAAAGCTGTCTAGTTTGGTTTTCAATCCAGAAAGTCTCTTTCCTTTATTATCTCTCTCCTTACCCTACCTGGGATGGAGGGGGAGGAAATCAATAACATTATTGTCACTGGTTTAATTATCGCTCCTGAGTCAAACTGGGACAATGCCAACTTTGTTCTTCATAAATTCATGTGAATGTCCTAACTCCAGTTTCACTGCTTTGCACTCTGATGTAACAGAGGTGTACACAAGGAGAGCAGAAAGAGATAAATTCTAATCAGAGCTATTAACTTTTAAAAATAAAACCAGGACTCATGAAGGACACTTTCTCTTACTTGACTTCAATATACAAGGGGCCAAAAGCAAACTTTGCCATGGTACACTCAAGCCTCAAATCTTTGAGGGACACAGAGCACACACCATTGTGCAATTAAAAGTGCTGGAGTGAATAAAATGTTACTTATGATGGAGCAGTTTTGGTTTAGCTCCTTTTTTATTAAAGTTTCAGGAGATGCATCTGTTAGTGACACTCAACAGAAAGGTAGCAAACAACATACCCTTCCTGTTATCACTCTCCCTCTGCTTAGGTGCTGGGTTTTGCAGATTTCTCTTGATTGGTTACCAATGGAGAAATAGGTACAACCTTGATTCACACTTCAAAACAAACAAGAAAAAACAAACACGGGGGAAACCAACACTGTTTCAAAATAATTTTCTAGGGCATGTGAAACCTCTGAGTGGATGCAAACTACTGCAAGTCTGAGTCTGCGTTAGGCCAGACTTGGTGAGCTCTAAGATTGTTATACTTTGCTCTTACAGACTTCCATGGGTTCGATCAGAGGATGAAGAGGACAAGATTGATGATTTTTACAAGATGCTTTTGCTCTGTGATCTATACACTTCTACACAGCTTCACCTCAGACTTCAAAGGAGCAAGACACTACCTTGGAACATCTTCCTCATACTCAACCATTATAGAGTTCAGCAGATGGACGCTCCAGTGTATGGGCTGTGATACAGTGCTGCTTCATGACGGTGCCATGATTACATGGGCTTGTCTGAGATGATAATACTAAAGGATTTAAAGAGTCTGGTTACTTAGCCTGACCCATACTGTCTTAAAGTTCACTCAGCTATCACTGTATGCATTCCTCGTTAGCAGATGGAAAAGGAGTCCTTTTCCACAGTCAATAAAAAGGCCACAGAAAGGAAAAGTATCTGGGTAACAAAACACCCAGAACTGATTATTGTAATGACAACTGCTTGGGACTTGAGGCAGTTTGTATAAATTAAATTATAATAGATTCAAATTACACCATCCTGGGCTATTATTATGGTCTTGCCTTCTAAGGCACATCATGCCACTTCATGACACAGTCAGTAGCTGATTTCTTTTCTGAGTCAGCTGCATAATAATCATATTATATTCTATTTTAATGAAAAATCCAAACTAAAGTTACACAAGATGAGTTGTTTGCAAGCAGTATCTTCTCTACAGTTAGCAGAAAGGGACTTGAACAAAGGGTCCCATTATTCTATGTCAATCAACTGAGATAACCAGGTGCAGATGGCAGCACACCATGCATCTTCCTACATGCATGAGCAGATCATGTTTCTCTTGGGTACAGTTTTCCAGAACTGCACAATCACCTAGAGCTCTAACCTCAGGGCTCTAACATGTGACTTGCTAAAGGTTAGACAAGTGGAAACAGAGCTGAGATCTCCTCTCTTCTTCTAAGGCTCCATGCTTTTGAACTTGAACCAAAACATACTAAAAATAATTGAGGATTCGTATTTATTTTCATTCTTTTCAGAGAAAGTAGTCAAACCTCAGACCTGCCTGATACAAGAATGTAAAATCATCAAATCATAGAATGTGTTGGATTGGAAGGGACCTCTAAAGGACATCTAGTCCAACCCCCCCTACGATAAGCAGGGACA
Source organism: Chaetura pelagica (assembly GCF_000747805.2). Lineage (NCBI taxonomy): Eukaryota > Metazoa > Chordata > Aves > Apodiformes > Apodidae > Chaetura > Chaetura pelagica. The sequence goes on along the minus strand of NW_009953105.1, from coordinate 541,426 downwards.
TCTCCAACTAGAATAGGTTGCTCAGAGCCCCATCAAGCCTGACCTTGAATGTCTCCAGGGATGGGGCCACCACCACCTCTCCAGTTCTAGTGATCCACCAACTTCATATTAAAGAACTTTTTCATAATGTCCAAACTAAATCTACCCTTTTCCTGCTTAAAACCATTAGCCCTTGTCCTATTGTTACATGCCCTTGTGAACAGTTCTTCTCCAGCCTTTGTATAGGCCCTTTTCTGGTACTGGAAGGTTGCTATAAGGTTCCCCCTGGAGTCTTCTCTTCTTCAGGCTGAACAACCAACTTCCTCCCCAGAATCTTGAGCTGCATGCCAGGAAAGAGATTTACCTGAGTAGAAAGAAGGAGATATCCCATTCTTGCTTTTGTAGACATAAATCTCATTCACTCATTGTTGCTTTTATATACAATTTCTCCTTAGTTGCTAAAGCAGAATAATACAGGTGGCAACAGATTTTGTTTTATACCTTGCTTGGAAAAAACAACACAGATACAAGTATATCTGAAAAAGATGCTATCCTCCCTCTGGACCTAAAAGAATGACAGTGATGGTTGGAGGACTGTTCAGAGATCTGGCAGTGCCCCACAGTACATTTTGTCACACTCAGCAACTGGGTTCTTTCTCAGTAAGCTACATAGTATGGCAGCTGTCATATCTTGTATTTGTAATGAAAAACACAACATTTAAAGCTGATGGTACACTGAACAGAGAAGCCTTCACTTCATTTCTTGCACTCATCTTAAATACTGCGTGACAACTGCATTCAATGTACATCACTACCTTAGCATTCCCTTACAACAAAGAATGAGAATGTGGGGGGAAAATTCAGTTTCTTCATCATCTTTGCATGTTCTTGGCTCCATTACATCCATCCATGTTCAAAAAGGCAGACTAAATTGTGACTGTAACTTAACGAAACAGTGAATCTGTTTCTGTCTTTTATGGATGTTGTTCCCTACAGTCTCACAGACACTAATCCATTCTCTCCCTCCCTATGATAGCTCTTCTGAAAATTCACACCCTGCTCCCCTTATGAAGCTTTCAAGTAATAAACAAACAAAAAAAATCATTCTGTGTTGATAAACCATACAGGGAAGCTTCAAACCTTGTTTTTGCAATTAAAGTCCACAATGCCATCAAAGAATACTCTCATCTCCAAACTTTTTATTGCAGATAACAGTCCTGGAGATATTGGAAGTAATTGGCTATGCAAGTTCCATTTGGGGATACAGACTGCAGATGTGCAATGTCTTCGGGGAAAAAAGGTTCCACAGAGTACTGGCAAACAAATACCTAATTACTTCCTTAGGCAGAACACCTCAGCTCCAAAGAAAAAAACAGATTTATTTCTTAAGCATCCAGTATTAGCATGAGCTGAAACAAACTAAAAAGAACATCAGTCCCCTTGTTTCAGGGAGTTTTATTTTAAAGCCTGACTAATCTTTGCTGCACCACAGAGTAGGCTGATCTCTTGATAAATCTTTGCTTAGACTGGTAGTGGTGAGCTGCAAGAAAACACAAAATGGTTTCTCAATTAATCCTCTTTTATATCTACCCTTAGAAGAGGGTAAGGAAGACACAGGAAAGAGCCAAAAAGAATATAATGATTCCCTGGGATGCTAGTGCAGCCATGTGCATTTAGTTGTCTTCTATTTCTTAGTATGTTCCTTTTAGCAGCTCTACAACCCATACATTTGTCTGCTCTACCTGCAGTTATTCACCGCATCTCAAAGAGACAAAAACACAGGAATGGGATTTGCTTGCCCAGATTTTTTTTATTTTAGCCTTTCTAACTAGGATGTTGGGGAAAAAAACGAAGGGCTGAGGGAAAAATACATTTACATTTACGGATTGGTGCATTTTTAGATACATGCTATTGTTAAATTTTAATACATAGAAAAAATAGTGCCAAAGTAATCAGTCTTTGAAGCCTTTCTCCTGGAGCCTGTGATTGGCAATTCCACAGCCCTAACCTGCACAACAGAAAGTTGGAGACAGACCAACCAACTTATTTTCTGTTCACAGCCTTGCAGCTGCTGAAGGATGGATTATTGCAGGTGGCGTAAAGGTAAGGGTTACTTGGCCATCATGCAATATCTAGCAGGGATTTCTCCAGCATGAACGAGATCCCAGAGGCAGAGATCCACACACATGTGCACAGCAGGCACATGGGTATAGGAAAGGCCATTTCACACACACAAAAATGTTGATAAGGACTACTAGCTGACTCCATCTGTTCTGAAGTGACAACATATGCATTGAATTACTTCCAACGGGAAGAGGTGGAGAACCAAATACATTTTCCTAATTAGTGCTGGAGTAATGGCCATGTGGAAAATGAGGAAGCTCTGGCAGGCATCTTCCCATTTCACCACATCTCAGGGATAGACCTGAGCCTGACAGTAAGAAAAAAACCCTCGGATTTAGCTGCCTGATGTGCTCCACAGACAGGAAGAATTCAGCCTTTATTCGTTCAAGTAACCTCGCAGGGACTGCTTATGAGAGCAGGCATTGAAAAAACTAGGCTTGAACTCTTCTGCTCCATGCTTAAATAATCCTACCTTCCTTTCCATCTCAGGAAGGAAATTAAGATGATACAAGGAAACACTGGATAATCCACATTTTCTGGTGAAATGACACCTAGGTACACTATTCAGCTTGAAATGTTTATTGAACATAATACCCTGGAGAATGTGCAAGTAAACGTTTCTAAAAGTATTTGACAAAATCTAATAATGAGATTCTAGCTGTAGCATTCTGTAGCATTTTACCCTTCTTGAGTCATGAATGTCAGCTCTCAAATCCCTCTGCAAATACCCCTAACAACTCTGCATGGAATCCAGCTGAGTGGGGTACAGCTTGACACATGTCCACATGCAGAGAGCCCAGTGGACATTAGCTCCCTGTAAGTGACAATTAAGCTAGCTGCAGGATGGAGAAAAAGATACAAATGCTAGTGATGGGTGGGGAATAGAAAACAGCAGCATTGCTCTTGTTACAATCAGAATTCCTGGCCTTTCTGGTAATTCTATTTTTGTCACACTCATGACTGTGTCCAAACCAGTATGTTAAGCACATCAGAGGCTCAGGCCTTTTCCATTCACCTGAGAATTCTGCTGTTGCATGTCAGCCTTCCTTCAGGAGGTCTATTGCCGTCAGCCCCTGCAGGCCGAATGGTAATCAACACAGAGCCAGCAAAAAATATATATATTACCCCAAGCCTACTGGATTTTCATGAAGTTTACTCTTTTCATTTTCTTTCCCTTTTTTCATTTTACTTTTTCTTCTTTTCTTCACATTTTGCCCTCTGATTTTTTTCCTTTATCAGTCACAAGCAACAGGGAGCTGCTTTGAATATTCCCAAATAATAATTCTATGTGGGTTTACTGAATAGCTAAAATATCTGCTAAGGACAACCCCACTGCTCATGTTATGGCCCTGCACAGTCTTCACAGGCCATCTTGTTTCCTCCCTGCTGTCTAGTTTTCAGCGGATTGCATTTCAGGATCACTCCTTAGTCTTAATAAATAGATCATTTCCTACCATGGACTGAACCCTACATAGGGAAGGAATATTTTCTGCTAAAAGGGATCTTTTGTACAGCAGTACAGGTGCTGCAGTGATGAAGAAACTGGAGAAAAATAAGGGCATTTCTATTTTGCATGCTGAGTATATGCAGAAAGAATCTGGTAGAGGTCTCAAAATCCCAGAGGACAAAAGAAACTCACTGCAGAAAAAGGAAGGCTCCGTTTTTAAAATTTCAGTTAGTGCCTTTAGACCCTTCTCCTCTCAAATAAAGTTCTAAACCAGATGCTGAGTAGTTCATCCAGCTACTTTCTAGGCAATTTATGTGGTGTGTCTTGTGATAAAATAGTGACTTGTCGAAACTGCTCATTAAAGTTTGAAGGAATTTATCTTTACTATTTCCTCTGAGAACCTCTGAAACTGTCTAATGAATCTTGTAATTAATACATAAATACATGCATACATTTGAATTTTTTTCAGTAAATTTAAGCTCATTTTCCCTTTTTTTCTTCATCTGAATATTCCTAATTATATCTCATGAGGACCAAGCAGATTAATTTCCTTCTTTCCCCGATGGTACAAATACTAGTCTCAATCTGCAGCACTACATCTCAGCTCAGAGCCCGAATGTCCTCAGATAAGCACAGGCAACTTATTTAAAGTTTCCACTAAAATTACTGTTTCTCCTTCCCATGGCAATAATTGTAAAGGCTAGCTCTTCTTCTCGCTCTATTTTTAGTGATCTAGTAAAGGAAACTTACTTCTTCCAAAATAGGACAAAAAGCAAGAGTCTGTGCTGTGAACTTTGAGTTTCTCCAAGAAGCCTGCTATGCTGCCACTCATTTGAGGTCAGCTGTTTTTCCCAATCTGCTCCCAGCTTCGCTGAATAACTGATACCTCCCACTGCATCTGAAATGGAATCACACGTTTACCTCAATAAAGTTGCAGTGAAGCATGATCTAGCTTGAACTATGGGGAGAAAAAAAAAAAATGCTGACTACTCTTCAGTTTATTGGTTTTCCTAGAAACAACCAGAGAAGTGAGACTACAGCTCTGATTTCCGGACTTCACCTTTTTTCCAAAGAACTTATTAAGGGCCTGTTATGGATAACCAGGCAGACACAGCTCTTGCTTGTTCAGCCAAGGAGGTTATATCTGTCCTAGACCATTACCTTTTTATTTCAAAATCTGCACATAAAACCTGTCTTTGGTTTCATTCCTGCATATCAAAGCCTAGCTGTGTATGAACAGAAAAAGAGAAGAGCTGCAGAAAAAATTGCACTAATAAAGATTACAACAATAATTAGCAGCCTACAGAGACATCTGAGTATCAGCCATCACAACTGAAATATTTGGGGCTGGAAGGAGAAGACTTGGATTAAGCTGCATAGTCCTACAGCAAGCTCTGAATTTAGCCCAAAGCCGCAAGTCCCTGCTCACAAGTAATGAGGGCGGAGCTACACACAACATCTTACCTCAGCTACGTGTTTGTACAAGAAAGGTCTCTCTCCATCCAGAAGCTGCAGCCTAGTGAGAGACTCACATGTGACCCTTCAAGATCCAATATGAAAATTCACCTATCCAGGACAGACCATTTTGGGGGTATATTAGTCCTATGTGGAAAATATTTATTATATGATATTTACTCAATTATCTAGTAATTTCAAAAAACAAATTTAGGATCACCCCCCCAGTATCTGTTAAACACCTGTATTTTTCTAGAACACAGTCATAGACCATGAATAGTGGAGATTAATACCTATGTGTTTCTTATATCATATTCTGAAGACTTTCTCTCATTTTTGTAACAAATATTCAACACTACCAGAAATTGATAAGCAGGATCTCATATTTTAGTAGTTTTAAAGCAGTAAATTCATGCTCTTGTAGAGCACTAATTCCGAACATTTTGCGAAAGCAATCATTGTCAACTTGTTTTGTAAGCTTAAAGGAGTTGTCTGACCCTACCAATACCACAACACAGAAGCACATGTTGATCTTCAATCATCAAGAAGAAAATACTCTGTACTCAAATCCTGCCACTGGCGTGTTTCATTCCAAAGTGAACTGTCCTCTTATCCGCATATGCTTTCCATACTAAACCCTAAAAAGAATTTCTAGGAAATTTTTAAAAAGAAAATGTTCAAAATATGTTGGGAATGGTACAGATCCAAGCAAGGAAAATACATTAAGAAAATTCTTAATAAATAGTGTAAAACCAGAACTTCAGAGCTCATCCATTTATCTTCCATTTTCTTAAAAAAAAGCAGAACACTGTAGTCCCTCCCTACATATTTATTGGACAGAAGAAAAAAATGGATTATTGAATGTATTAAATAAACCTTTAAATATTTTGAAATACTTTTAAAACCATGCTATTTCTGCAAAGAAAAGCTGTATAAAAAACTAGCAGGCATCAGTTACATTTTTTCCCTAAATTTTTAATTTTATAGTTACCATCCAGATTCTAATTAAAATAGTAATTTATTTATTTTTTTAATTTCAATAAATCACTAGAGCTGCTTAAAGCTCGAGTAGACAAAGTTCCAGGAAAAATACATAAAGAACAAAGATATTACAGCTTACATAATGTACTATGAAATCCCAGGGCTACAAAACTCTTGCACTGTTTTCTCCATAAAACACAACACCACAGTGAACAGCCATCAGGAACAGAATTTTGCATTTTCTGCTGCTGAAACCATTAATAATTTGCATCTGACTGACAGGTTGCCATAGTAATGTCTGAGATCCCTGTTCCTATGAACTTATTTGTGCTGCTTTGAACATGCATGATGCATGTCTTGACAAAGGTAGGTACAGGTGAGGTTGCCCCATGAAACACAGTCTGGAACTGACTGAATGATGGATTGTCTGTATGAAATTCATGCAAGCAGGTCACATCTCTGGTGATACAAAATAACAGATCTACACTGAAGTCAGTAGAGTGATAACTAGTGAACACAAGCAGAAAATACGTCACTGTCCACAAGGTCTCCTGGCTGAGGGAAAGTAACAATAAGTACTCTTTGTTTCTGTTTTTTTTCTCACTGCTCTTCCTGGAAAATAGTTACTGTGTTTCATGTCACATTATAATAGGATCTATTTCTCCTAAGGGAGCACCAGTTGCACATGAGCATACAGAAATACATACAACCACCCTCAAAGTGGAGTTAGAACAGCTTCAGTCTATGTTCTTTGGCTATAAAAATGTCACATTTTTTCACAGCTCTTCAATTCACTGGAGCATAAAAAGTAAGTTTAGGACGAATGATGATCAATGCATGGGATGTTTTATGGTGCTGCCCATTATTACAAAACGAGGGTCTTGTATCTTAAGTAATTTTTACCAGCTTGAAGTAGTTATTAAAAGCATATAATTCACTACTGCATGAGTTGCACACGTTGTCAGCTTTACTTGTCTAACAGGGCCACTCCTCTATGATGGCTGTAGCAACAGCGCAGCATATCTTGAGTTTTATTTTGGGAGAGGCAGAGTGAATTTTACATAGCAGAAGGTGTTGGTGTTTCAAGCGGAACTGGATGCCTAAGGGAATGGAGCTGGGCTCATCCCAGGACCCAGTTAAGCCTCTCTCAGCTGTGAATGAGACTCACAATCACTGATTGCAGTTTTGTGATATATGTGAAGTATGTTATTTTGGTTCCTAGGGAGCAGTCCCACAAACCACAAAAACATTACTTGTAGCAGATGCAGCAGAGAGAAACCAAAGGATAAATTTTCTGTTGGGACTGGATTCACTCCCTTAAGGAGGATGAAATTTTTCAAACATACACAAATCAGACACTTGAATATTCAGAGGCCTTTCTGGAAGACCATACTGAGGCACTGAGACCTTCCTACAATGGACAAATACCAATCAACATCTATTCTTCTGGGTTGCTTGTTTAACATCATTCATGGGCACTGAATTCACTTGGACCTAGAGTAAACATCAAGCACGCTAACAGGAAGTAAAGACATCAGATAACTATGGTTCAGATTAAAATTAAGACTTAAAAAAAAAAAAAGCAGCTCAGCATGCATATAATTGGGGTGAGCTGTAAGGTAGTGAGACAAGGGTAACAGGTGAGAGAGAGTTGATTCATTACTAGAATATCACTATCCACATTAAAAGTATTGTATAAAACACACTAAGAATGATATCTAACTGTCTATACTGGATTTTAGTTTCCTAGAAAACTAGTGCTGTTAGCAGGTTGGCCTTTGGGATCAGGTTCTTGTCTGAGACCTGATGGAGATCTCAGCCCCACAAGAACCACATCCTTCCTGCTCCATCAAGTAAGGTGCTTGGAGGTCATCTTGCAGAAGGACTGGTAAGACTCCCAGGGCTTGAGCAGCACACAGCAGATAGAAACAGACCCTCTCTGCTTAGGCTGACCAGAAGGGTCCGCACAATACCAGACACAGCCTGATAATCCCCGATGACAGATAAAGTACACTAGCTCAGCTGCAGCACCAGGCTAACACAGTCGCACAACTCTTCTTGATTGGAGATACCTTACATCCCTCCAACTCAAAGCACAGGTAGAGTGATCTCAGCACTGCAAGGATTTGAAAGACTTCCACCTTGAGGCTAACAGTACCAAGAGGCAATAACAAAGTTCCAGGTTTAATTCCATTTCTGACCCAACTCTAGCTCTTTGTGTACCTCAAGCACCCACTGACATGTCCCAATCTAAGTTTTACCAGCATGTTACTCTAAATCCAAAGACAGCAGTATTAAGCAAAGAGAGGGGAGCAGAGACTGATCTTTCTCCGCTTCTTAAAAAAAATGTGATTAGCTGGATTTGATTATATGAATCAAGACTTCCCTTCCACTTTGGTGAACAAAGAAAAGCACAGATGTAATTTTCAAAATAAGTCATATTGTGTGTTATAAAGCAGATCTGAGTGTTAAAAATTTCTTTTTCATATTATGAATGAGTCTTTGCAGTCCATTTTTCCGGAAGAGTTGAATTATAGGTTTGTGTTTTTCTAAGGCAGGAAAAAATATCACTCCACAACTGTAACTTGAAAGTGGTGCTGTCAGTTATATGCGTAAATGGAGTGTCATCAGTCTATTTATGGTATTTCACAAAAGCCCACTTACCATCTGTGAGCACTTCCCTCACAGCTACATTAGAAAGGCACCTGCTTGCGGTGCTCTTGCTTTCTCAAGCCTTTTTTATTGCTCAGTCTTCCTCAATCTTTAATTTTAGTGCTAATCACACCCTTGTTTTGTCCTTTTGCTTTTGTATTACTGTATGACAGCATTTACTGTTAACAAAATGCCCTGTGAAGGGAGAACTGAGAACATTAGCTCCTTAGCCTCCATTTCTATAGAACATAAATGTTTCTGAGCTCTACCTGATGGTTTTTTTCTCTGAAAGAACCACAAGCAAATGCAGTCTACCTTTTTTCATGTCCTGCTTCCTTAACATCCACAGCATGTCCAAATTGTGCCATAGAGGATACATAGCAAAGTTTGTAAGAAGCTGCATTATCTTTCTAAGACAAGTAAGTACAAATCAAATTAATTGTGCCTGAAGTCCTTCAGTTTTAATATCTACCAGCCTTAAACTAGCAGTGTCCGGTGTACTGCTAGCTGATAGTCAGAAATGAGAAAAGTCAAAATCTATTCTTTAACCCCATCTGCTGGCCTCATCTGCGCAGCCACATTAAGAACCGAGGCAAAGAAAGCAGCTACTGAAACTCACAGTGAATCGAAAGACTATGTGATTTATTTATTTATTTTTAGGATGGCCTTTACAACTCAAAGGCTGCCTGCATTGGCAATCTATCTCAGTGCCAGCAAAGGTACTATTCTACACTTTGAAGATAGAAGTCTGCTACTTCACCTTTGCTTTCGGGTAAGGGTACCTGCAGAAGGAATAGAAAATAGCTCAGTAAATTAACCATCCAGCTTGTTTCCTAGTAGTCAAGCCCACATTTCTAGGTGAAGTGCTGGCATGTTTGTTAGTAGCTGCAAAGGACTTCTCAACAGAAACTTCCAGATAAACAGGCAATTCAGCAAAGCATCAGAATTTACCTGTGACATGAATAACATGTATACTGTGAAAGTCTGAACCAGAACAAAAAACCCACCATCTTCCACTGACAGTGTTTTCTTTCTGCCAGCCACACAGGCAATAGCCTCACTGAAAAAAGAGTAAACATGAAATGAAGTTTTCCTCTACTATAACCAACATGAAGTCATTGCCAGAACATGGGCAAATAGTCAGAGCAGTCTGTACTGGCAAACCCAAATAAATTATACACAGCTGGCCAGAAAAACTGCAATGAAATGTATATCACCTTCTCCAAATTCCTCTGCAATTAATTTTTGTTCAGTCTTGCAATAATAAAGTTTTTCAAAGTAACAAACAGGGATAATACCTACCTTTCACCTATTAAAAGTAGTATTTGGATAGCACTGTGAAAATCCAACAATGCCCATTCTCCTCACTTCCTTTACAATCTGACATTTGTGTTTCAGCAACTACCAACTTGATTAAAGTTCAAGTAACAACTTATTGCCAACAGTCTGAAGAAAAAATATTATATAGAAGCTTATAGTGTAAACAGAAGAGAGCAGATCACCAGAACTGTTAAATCCTACTCCAGTTTTTGTCAAGCAGTCATTATCTGAACTGTTTAAAAAAATAAGAGGGAAAAACCTTTAGGTCCAAGGCATGCCAGAATGTATCAGGAACTTGTGGGACATGTCCACATGAATGGCAGTATTTGCACTTACAGTCAGTGAGAATACACTCTCACATAAGAGAGTCTGACTGAGCACAGCAGGAGCCATCAAGGATTTCAAGTGCATGTGGGGTCTTTGCATCTTTGTTTAGCCCATATCCGGGACTAAATTAAAGTAGTTTGCTCTCTCACTCTCTAACTGCTCCCTACCTGTGGAGGAGAGCCAGGAAGAGGCGATAAACCCTGTAGGTTGAAAGATAAACAGATTTAATGAAACAACAAAACTAACACAAACACAAGTATACAAGCTTATTCTCAGCCTAGTCCTCAGTAGCAGCAGAGGGAACAACACACCAAGCAAGAGGAAACCCAAGAAACAGAGCTTTCCACCCTCCACATACCTCCACCTTATATAATGAGCATGAGGCAAGTGCTATGGGGTACACCTGTTAGCCAGCTTGGGTCAGCTACCCTGACTTTAGCTCCCAGCTAACTTGGTGCTACTCATGGCCTCACCTCCATGGCTGGCCCATGACTCTGTCCCAATGAAACGAGGACACCATTCTACCCCTTATCCCATACAGTTTGCATTATTCCCAAGTCACTACTTCTTCTGTTTCCTAATACATTCATTAATAATTTTTCACTGAGTTCACTGAATTAATGTAATCTGAACCCATGGGTTCCTTTTACTGCAGAGCCATAGGTTCTGTGTGATGAAAGTTCTTTGGTAGTACTAAAGGTTGGTATATCTGGTGCAGTCTATAGTCACAATTCATAATGAAGATACTGATTTTGGGGAAGTCACTGGGTGCTGGGTGCTAAGGTTCATTCTTTTTTCTTGTCACTTCATAGAGAGGGCTCAAAATCTGACTGTAGTTTGGGATATGCCAGAAACCCATGACACTCAAGAAAACTTGACTCTCCTATTTATTAGTCAGTGGAGCTATTGCCATTATTTTGTTAATTATGTCTATCAGGATCTGGCAATGCTCATTCTTCCATTTAATGCCTAGAAATGGAACCTCATTAGCAGGTCCATTGTCCTTACTTTTTCTGATGACATTTTGATAACATTACTCTCGCCTCTCTCTCAAAAATGTCTTCTGATGTATTGTCCCATACTATGGTATCATCAGTACACTGCAGATGTTCAGGTGGTCCACTCTTTCTTTTAGTGCAGACTGTATCAGTCCATGGCAAATTGTGGCCTCCCGTCCCGCAAGATAAAATGGGATGGAGGTTTGTGAAATGCAAGAAGGTGGTCATCTTCCAATAAAGATCTTTCCATTCTGTTTTTTTTATTTTCATTTGGCACTGCTGTATTTCCTTTCCCTGGGAAATGTCCTATCTGTCCTTCAGGTATGTACTTTTGATGTCTAAAAGCCTAGTTTTACAAATCAGCCACTGTTAATAAACACATCAGCTTCAAATCAGTGCTTAGAAACAGAAGTTCTGAGAACTGCAGTCTGTCTCTAAAGATAAACAGTTGTCATCATGTGTTTCAATATTTTAAGGTTCAGGATGAAAAAAATACCCAAAACAATAATAAGAAGAAAAAAACACCAAAAACAAAAACTGAAAGAAAGCAAAAGAAGACCTTAATTATTCCCAAACCATTGTAACAAATCTGAAAATAACCCTCTTTTTGCAAGAGCGAAGCCACTACAGGTCCACAAGCAAGTTCAGCTCCTCATCTGACATCCTTCTGCTCCAGTCAGGCAGCAAAGAGGACAAAGTGTGGGAAACACATTACCTGACTTGCCTGACAGGACAACTGTCCTGTCCACAGCCCCATATTCCTATGTGACAGGGAGCAAACCTCACGTCTTAGCTCTATGAAGATGAGAATACATGACTTCTCCAAACCTGTCTCTAATTTCTCTGTTTAGACAGGAAGATAAATTAGGATACATTAATCTTTCTGCACATGTCATTTTAGTCCCGAAGAGTGTGACAGCATTATATTCCCACAGATTGGAAAAACAACACCTCGATATGGCCAGTCTTGATCTACTATGGATGTGAAGGGAGGTTGCCATAACTACGGTCTTTTTTGAGAGCAAAAGGAGTACAAATACCAGGGAAACTGGTTGGATGTTAAAAATCCTCCTTCTCTTTCCTTTCTCTCCCCCTTGGAAATAAGGAAGAAACAGTACACGACAGCTCCTCTGATTTTCTTGTGGTGTCTAAAATTATGTAAACACATCACTTAGAGGATGATGTATGGCCACTGCGTAACCCTGGGTGATTACTAGGCATTAATACACAGGTAAAAGATCGTAACTGATTTGTCCCCTACTTTTCAGTTCTCAGTTTTGAGCCCAAGTCTGACCTCTAGGTACCAAGTGCTTTCTACAGCTCCTGTTCCATGTGCCTGTCTAACACATGCCCCATTCTGACAGGCTTCTCTTATCAGCCCTGACCAGCTTCCAAGTTATGATTTTAGTGCTTCCTCTGCAGATGTAGAGCTGGTGGCTTTAAAATGAGAGGTCTAGCTCTTTGATCCCATCACCATCAGAACTCAAAAGGCACCCTAGTGATCTCAGACATGTGCTGACTGCTGAAATCCTCCTGGATTTGCACAGGGAGGATGCAATGGCTACTACACTGATTCGTTTATTGCAGTGATTTTGTACTTCCAATGCAAAGCCTGAATGGAATCATATCCGAATCACAGAATCATAGAACGTTTTGAGTTGGAAAGGACCTTAAAGATCATCTAGTTCCAACTCCCCCTGCATGCACAGGGACACCTCCCACTAGATCAGGTTGTTCAAGGCCCTATCCAACCTGGTCTTGAACACTTCCAGGGATGGGGCTTCCACAACTTCCCTGGGCAACCTCATCCAGTGTCTTACCCTCACAGTAAAGAATTTCGTCCTAATATCTAACCTAAATCTTCCCTCTTCCAATTTTAATCCGTTACCCCTTGTTCTCTCACTACAAGTCCTTGTAAAAAGTCCCTACCCAGCTCTCTCATAGGCCTCCTTCAGGTTCTGGAAGACCACTATGAAGTTTTCCCAGAGCTTTCTCTTCTCCATGCTGAACAACTCCAACTCCCACAGCCTATGTTCATAAGAGAGGTGCTCCAGCCCTTGGATCATCTTTGTGGCCCTCCTCTGAACTTTCGCCATGAGCTCCATGTCATTCTTATGTTGAGGCTCCAGAATTAGACACAGTACTCTAGGTGGGGTCTCACAAGAGCCAAGGAAAGGAGGAAAATCACCTCCTCTGACCTGCTGGCTACTCTTTATTTGATGCAGCCCAGTTCATGGTTGGCTAAATCACTGGGCCAGTAACAGCTCAGACTATGATTTTATTGGCATCACAGAGACCTGATAGGATGGCTCCTACAACTGGAGCATCAGAATGGAGGGTTACAGACTCTCTAGGAAGGACAGACAGACAATAAGAGGTGGAGCCCTCTATGTCAAAGACCAGCTGGAGTGCATGGAGCTCTCCCTGGGGATGGATGAGGAGCCAACAGAGAGCTAAAGGGTTAAGGGAAAGGCAGGCGACATTACAGTGCAGATCTGCTACAGGCCACCTGACCAGGAAGACAAGGCACTCTACAGACAGATAAGAGCAGTTTCATATTTGCAAGCTATGGTACTCATGAGGGACTTTAGGCACCACGATATCTGTTGGAAGGAACACTCTGAAAAACACAAACAATCCAGGAGGTTCCTAGAATGTGTTGATGACAACATCCTTTTCCAAGTAATCAAGGAACCAACAAGGAGAGGTGCTATGTTGGACCATATTCTCACCAAAGAGGAAGGGCTGGTGAGGGATAAGGGCAGCCTTGGTTGTAGAGACCATGGAGTTTCAAAACGGGGGAGTTCAAGATCTGTAGAGCAGCAAGGAAGGCTCACAATAAGCTTACTACCCTTGACTTCAGGAGGGCAGATTTCAGCCTCTTCAGGGATCTGCTCAAGACAGTGTCATAGGATAACATCCTGGAGGGAAGAGGGGCTCATGAAAGCTGGCTGATATGTAAGGATCACCTCCAGGTCCAAGAGTGATGCATCCCAACTACAAGAAAGCCAGGTAAAAACTCCAGGAGGCCTGGGTGGATGAGTAAGCAGCTCCTAGAAAAGCTCAAACTTAAGAAGAAAGTATACAGAGGGTGGAAGCTAGGACAGATACCCCAGGAGCATTGCAGAGAGGTTGTCCGAGTAGCTAGAAATCATCTAAGGAGAGCCAAATCCCAGACAGAATCAAATCTCACCAGGGATGTAAAGAGCAATAATAAAAGCTTTTATAAGTATGTTGGGGATAAAAGGACAATCAAGGAAAATGTAGGCCCTCTCCTGAAGGAAATGGGAGACCTAGCTACACAGGATACTGAGAAGGCTGAGTTTCTCAATGACTTCTTTCTATCAGTCTTCTCTTGCAAATGCTCCAGCCTCAAGGCAAAGGCCACAGCAGGTGAAAGCAGGGACTGTGAGAACTAAGTAGCCCACATGGGAGGAGAAGAACAGGTTCATTAGCAAATCATGCCTAACCAATTCGGTGGCCTTCTGTGATGAGGCTACAGCGATGGTGCATAGTGGTAGAGCAACTGATGTCATCTACCTGGATTGGTGCAAAACATTTGACACTGTCCCACATGAAATCCTGGTCTCCAAACTAACAAGATACGGATTTGACAGATAGACCACTCAATGAATAAGTAACTGGCTGGATGGCTGCATCCAGAGAGCTGTGGTCAATGGCTCAGTGTCCAAGTGGAGGCAAGTGACGAGTTGTGTTCCTCAGGGGTCAGTATTGGGACAAGTGTTGCTCAACATCTTTGCTGGAGACACAGACAGTGGGATTGAGTGTATCCTCAACAAGTATGCTGATGATACCAAGTTGTGTGGAGTACTTGATACCCTAGAAGAAGGAACTTGGCAGGCTTAAAAGGTGGGCCAATGCCAACCTTATGAAGTTCAACAAGGCCAAATGCAAGGTCCTGCGCCTGGGTCAGCACAACCACAGGCACAAATACAGGTTAAGGGAAGAATGGATAGAGAGCAGTCCTGAGGAAAAGGACTTGTGGGTAGCAGTAGGTAAGAAGCTCAACATGAGCTGCTGATGTGCACTCACAGCCCAGAAGACCAACTGCATCCTGGGCTGCATCAAAAGAAGGGTAGCCAGAAGGGTGAGGGAGGTGATTCTCCCCCTCTACTATGCTCTTATGAGACCCCACCTGGAATACTGTGTCCAGCTCTGGAGCCCCCAACACAAGAAGGATGTGGACCTGTTGGAACGTGTCC
This sequence comes from Chaetura pelagica, assembly GCF_000747805.2. Taxonomy (NCBI): domain Eukaryota; kingdom Metazoa; phylum Chordata; class Aves; order Apodiformes; family Apodidae; genus Chaetura; species Chaetura pelagica. The sequence continues at coordinate 525,920 of NW_009953105.1, read as the reverse complement.
AGAGGAGGGCCAAGAAAATGATCAGAGGACTGGAGCACCTCTCTTATGATGTCAGGCTGTGGGAGTTGGGGTTGTTCAGCATGGAGAAGAAGGCTCCAGGAATCTCATAGCAGCCTTCCAGTACCTGAAGGAGGCCAAGAGGAAAGCTAGGGAGGAACTTTTTACAAGGGCTTGTAGTGAGAGTTCAAGGGGTAATGGTTTTAAACTGAAAGAGGGTAGATTTAGGTTAGGTATTAGGAAGAAATTCTTCCCCATTAGGGAAGTAAGGTGCTGGAACATGTTGCCCAGGGAGGTTGTTGATGCCCAGGCTTTTGACAACTGCCAGCATAATGACAACAGCAATATCTCAAGAGGATTGATCTCTTAAGATACAGAAGTTTCCAAAGCACACACAATTACAAATCTGCAGTGCCTAAACTCAAAAGCCTACCTCCTTTGTGGGAAGGCAAACTAAAGAGCACTTGGTAACACAATACCACCATCTATGGCAGGTAGCTGGCCAGAATCCAGGTGGCCAGAACAGTATTGTTTCAGTCTGAATGTAGCAATGTATATTCTTGCTTTATGTTTCACAAAATCGTTAACTACTTCTGATGGTAACATCTCATTGATAAATATTATCAAGGAAAAAGTGTCTTGGCAAAATAGCCAGATATGATAAATGCCAAGTAATTATATAGGGATTTTATTCTTTGTACTATTATTTTTAATACAAAGTATGATCTTTGTACTATAATTTCACATCTACTGCCAGGTTACCTAAAGAAATAGTGCACATCACACAAACACACCATCCTTTTGAGTTTTATGTTTTCCACTGCCCCGTATTCATTGTTTTCAAGCCAAACACAATTAGAGGATGAGTATCTGTAAGGCATTCAAGCCTTGGTTACTGAGTGAGGATGCAGATCCCTTAGGAGAGAGCTGCTGTGGGCGTTCAATGTTAATTTGGTTGGTAAGGGTGCCACCATGTGACACAAACCATCCCCAGAAAAGAGAGACAAGAATGTCCTCCCCAAGGCACTCCAGCAACTTGCTTGAAGAGACAATGACTGCTCTGGTGGCCGTTCTGCCCTCAACTTTGAGCCCAGTACCATTCCTTTTGGAGAGTTCTCCAGGTTCCCCTTGGAAAGGGCTGTTGGGAACTCCCTGAAGCAGACCATCAGGGAACATATGCCTGCAAACAGGACAGCAAAGAAAGCTAGAAGGAAGGCAACAGCTAATACTAGAAGTAGAAGAAGGCTTCCTACTGAGGTGTTTTGGTATTACAGTGAGACAGGTTTTGTGACACTTTTGGCCTACATAGCTGTCAAGGTTTCTCTGACAATAGTAATAGTATCTTCCGACAGTTTCCAGCATGAGACATTACCACCTGCCTGTTCTAAGTCCCCCTAAAATGTCAGGTGAGGGATTTTCACTTCCTGTCCCAGATTGCTGTGATTTAAATAGCAGCCAGGTATAATTAATTTCCATATGCTTGCACATGTGAAGATGCCATGTGTTTATATACATATGCCATTTTTAAGAACAAAACTTTTCTCAGTTACTTTAGCAAGAGTAGTTCTTACATAGATAAGGACCAGATGCTTAATTAATGAGATAGCTTTCTGCCTAAAACAAAGAGTACTATAAGCGTACATATTCAGTGTGCTGCTTCTATCATTGCATGGGGCCAAGAGCCCTCTGCATGTTTGGCATGAATTTTCAACAAAAGCCTCCACACTGTATGACTGGATACTATGGTTTACCTCCAGCCATGCTTTGTCCCAGTCTTTGCTCCTCAGGACAAGCAGGCCACATACAGTTCATAAGTGGCTTATGTAAACAAATGTCTGAACATGCCATGGCAGTCTCTTGACTTGTGGCCACAGAAGCAGCTGTGCTGCCAGCATGTACATGAGTATCCAGAAGATGGCAAGAGCCTGTCAGGCACCTGCTCAGTGGGAAGCACTTACCTGAGGATTATCAGTATCCAATTGATAGTAAACTTTTATTAACAATTCAGTCCAAATCAGGAGCTTCTAGACTGAACATGACAATGCCCACCTGCTGCACTCTGCTTTGCATTGCAGAGCTGTGCAGGGACAAATGCACTAAATGACTTTTGGATTAAGCTACACCATGAAATACATTCCAGCAGCACACCCAAGGTTCTCCATAAACAGTATAGTGTGGACTTTCAGGACTGACTATTCCTGTTGGGCTATTATTCATGTATACACAGCCTGAAGCCAATCTCATGAAAAATCAGTAATATGGACTTAATATAGTGCTGTATGGTGTACCTGCAGTATATGCCATCACAGCTATATCTAAGAACTGAGATATGAAGATACTACATGGAGACAGTTGTATCCCATGTATTTGTGGTATACAGAATATCAGAACAGTTAAAGTTTAAAGGGACTTCTGAAGAGACTCTAGCCCACTTCTATCCCCAGTTATATGTTACATATGTGTTGGTATTTTTTTACATTAAGGAAGCCACAATACTAAACAGCTTCTGGTTAGTAAAAGTCACAAATGCTGACCATAATTTCATATTCTAAAAGAAAAAACATTGATATTTTTTTTCTCCTTGGACTGAGAAACCTGTTGAAAAACAGGCTTTCAGGCTCTGTATGGGTCTAACCTGGGATATAAAAGGTACCCATGTCTGTCTCTCTGCTAGCCTGGGACTAGTGCTCTCCTGCACTCAAGCTAATTAGCCTAGCTAAGAGGTAGTAATTAGTCTGGATACAATGCTGGGCTAATACAGTTATACCACTTTCAGGATCTAAACTGGTCCCTGATCAAGTTGCTCCTCCAAGTTGGAAAGAGGTAAAATGAGAGGAGAAAAGTACAATTAACAGTTGGAAAGGCAAACAGCAGGTGTTCCTGCCTCAGGGAAGATTAAGTCCACCATCTCAAAACCACATGGTATGGCTTGAGGAGACTGCAAACAAATCAGAGGTGCAGTCACTCTCAGATCTGAAGCATAAATTTGGCAGTGGGGCTAAGTGAGACAAACCTGACTCAGACAGAAATGTAAACTAGCAGGTCATACACTTACAGGTTTCCTTAGACCTGTGTACCTGTCTTCCCCAGCGTAGATGTGCTGGGATAAACTAATGCATTTACACTTTTGGCAAGTATCAGTTTGAATGCAAGTTTTACTGTTAGTGTTCCAAAATGTTCTAGTACCAAACTGACCACCTTCTCATTCACACAGATAAAAGAATGACAGCAAAGACAGCTGAAAGTGTAGGAAGTAGGCCAATATCTAATGGTAAAAGAGAAAGCCAAAAGTTACTGTGGAAATACATGACAGAGATGGAATTAAAATACACTGGTATGACAGAAACAGCAGCAAAATCTGCTTAATAAAACTGCTGAAGAAAGGGGGCTGTTCAGCCTGGAGAAGACAGGGCTTCATGGAGACTGCATAGCAGCCTTCCAGTGCCTGAAGGGGGCCTACAGGAATGCTGGGGAGGGGCTTTTTACAAGGGCTTGTACAGAGAGGACAAGGGGTAATGGATTAAAATTGGAAGAGGGGAGATTTAGGTTAGACAAAAGGAGAAAATTCTTTAGTGTGAGGGTAGTAAGCCACTGGAACAAGCTGCCCAGGGTGGTTGTAGAAGCCCCATCCCTGGAAGTGTTCAAAACCAGACTAGATGGGGCTTTGAGTGACCTGATATAGTGGGAGGTGTCCCTGTCCACACAGGGGGCTTGGAACTGAATGATCTTAAAGGTTCCATCCAACCCAAACCATTCCATGATTCTATGATTCCACTTAGTGTCTGGGCTCTGTATCCCCCTGCTTACACAGTCCCAGTGCTTGCACTGTCACACACACCAAGAGAGAACCCACATGCCAGCCACACTGCCCTCACGTGAAGCAAAACAAAGTTTTAATTACAGCCTTTTTAAACTGAAAAACTGTGATGTTTCAAACACAGCTCACAAATTTAGTAGATCAAGACCTGTAGATCAAGAGGAAACAGGAAGACAAGAAAAACTGAACGCAGTAATTTGCTAAGTATTTTGCTAGTACAGAAATACAGTACTGCTTTGTGTGCACCTGTACACATACATCTGCATGTATGTTCATGGAGAAGGGTGTATATGTGTTTATTCCTCATGGAAAGCTATGGTAAAGCAAGACTTTTGAAACCTTTAGCCATTCTTTAGGAAGTACTATCTCCCTTTAGCCCATCCATATCTAATCTGATACTATAACCTGCTTTTTCAAAAAAGTTCAGAACAAATAATTCCCTGTAGACTTTATAAGAAGTATTTTAGTCCTTGGACATCTATACAAGGATATGGGTATGTAGAAAAATTGAATTAATGTCAACTTCTTTTTGCAAGTGTAGTGCAAGGCCAAACTGAAAGTTGCGGCCATAAGAACCCTCATGTCAAGAGATTTAAGGAACACAAGCTATCTTCTGTAGAGCCTAATTCTATTTTATTGAAACCCAAGAAACATTTGCAATTGACAACAGTGCAATGAGGTCAGAGGCACAGCTGACATGTCTAATTAATAGGCTATAGAACAAGAGGCTTTAAGCTGCAACAGGGTAGGTTTAGACTAGACATTAGGAAAAAAAAAATTCACAGGAAGAGTGGTTAGACACTGGAATAGGCTGCCCAGGGAGGTGGTTGAGTCACCATCCCTGGATGTGTTTAAGGGTCATTTGGATATGGTGTTGGTGGATATGGTTTAGGGGAGAACTTCGTAGAATAGGGATGATGGCTGGACTTGGTGATCCCAAGGTCTTTTCTAAGCTGTTCAAATCCTGCATAAAAATACAGTGAGAGCACTTGAAGGATCTGTGAAGTATCTACGCATTTGTGCCAGCAGATTTCCTCAAGTCTCCATTTAGAGGAATTTTGTGAGGAAATTACAGAGTAAAAACTTGGATGACAAGAAATTTGTGGGCGTGCTTGTATATATTGTGGCAGATCTTTAAAATTGACTCTCCTATGTGCATGAACACTACCATGAAATGCAAAGCTGTTTTTTCTGACTGGCCTAGGTGTGTCCTGTTGTCTCTGTGCTCAATGTGTAATATGTGCTGAGAATCTTCCTTTCAGGCTTTGTCTTGACAATGCAGCAAATGGCTTTAGGACTCCTACTCCAAGATCCAAATCCACCACAGTCACATGACTAAAACACTAATACTGTATAATTAATTATTAAGGCTGAAGTATGTTAAAAAATGTTGACAAGTTAATCTGTATCCACAGGGCTTGATGCCAGCTAAGGTATTTATTATTTGTGTCTCCTGTGTTTATGTTGAATTGACTAGTAATCATCTTTCTACAGCTCGTATAAAACTTCTATATATGTGGTGGCTAATTTTAGAGAAATATAATCATATGCTCACTGATCTGTACCAAATTCATATTGTTTAGTGATCAGGTAATACAGATAAACCATATTCATGACAGTGGAACTGTAGCTTCAGAGACAGTGAAACTTGGGATGAAGATAAAGAGTATCTATATAAGAAGAATGTAGGAACAATGAAGTTTGGAGAGAAGGAATGGACCACTTCTGAGGTTTTTTTGTTGACTTTTTTTTTCCTGTTGAGTGAGATATTGATAAAGTAAAATATCAAGACAGAGACCACTGTAGCCTGCATGCAGTGTATCTTCTACTCTGAACAGAAAGGGAGCTCTGCAACCATGACACTTCATATTACATAAACACCATTTATATTGAGTGTATATAAAATTGTTAAGCTCTTACAACTACTTCACTAATCAAATCATAATACTAAGCAATTACCCAGACTTCTGTATTTCCAAACATCATAATGCTTCAGCATATTATTCCACTTCTCTAGGTTTATTTTGTATCAGGGTGTATGTATACAGGCACACACAGACTCTTCTGTTAACTGTGTAGCATACATCTCTAAGGGCAACAATAATGCTCTAGGACTGTTCTCTAGCACCAACAGAAGTGGAAGAATCACAGAATCACAGAATGTTCCGTGTCAGTATTATTAAACTGTCCAACACATGGTGATCACATCCAAACTGCCCACGGGGAATAGCAGCTGGCCCACACTGACTCCCTAACCATGCCTGAGAACTAGGAGAGGGCTGCCTGGCCAAAGTCAGGGCAGGATTGCTTTGAGGCTGACCTGCACAGAGAGCTCCCAGCTAAGATACCTGCTCTGCCTCTATTTACTACTATAGATGCAGTGACAGTGTCTCCTAGTGGCTATATTCTTGAAGGAACAGACCTAAACCCAAACTTCACACATGAAACTCTCTCTTAAAAGGTACACAAAACACAAACCTGTCTCCAGAGTATCTAAAACAGCATCACTCAAACAGGTAAAATAAAACAAATAATTTAAACACTCAAGGTTCAATATCTGACTTACAAAGTCACATGCTGATTTCAGATCTAAAGTTTATCTCTAGGTTATCCAAATGTTGGTTTAAAATAAAACACAAAACCAAAAACATAAACAAAAAACCAAAACAAAACAACAAAAAAAAAACCAACCCAAACTCAAACAGTAGGAAGGTATCACATCTTCTCCCTTTTTAGTAACATTAATGAGAAAAGAGGTGTAACAAAACAACATGAAGCAAGGTGTATAGGACTTTGCTTAAAGGTCTGAAGGCAAGCATGGGCATCAATTGGATCATTTAACCTTTAGATCCTCGCAGATCCTGCAAAGGAAATGCTTACATGCTCTGCTGCAGTAAGTCTCCACAGGCTCAACCTACCATGTACTGAGCCCTATGCCAGATGCTACAATTTGTGAATATGAACTAATGTTGCTGCATCTTTGAACCATACTAAGGACTCACAAAAGACGATGCTGTCATAGATCAGAAGACCTCTTTTTCCAGCAGCACCCTGTCTGCAGTTGTGGCCAGCAGAGGACGCTTAAACAGAGAACATTAAAAAAAGCAACCCTGATCAATATCAATACTTAGTTCTAGCCCTTCCTCCTTGAACTAGGTATTTTTCATTTTCAGCATTGGCTAAACACCAAAAATCCATTTTGGTAGTCACATCACAGCATGGTTTGTGAAACGAAGATTAAATAGTCAAGATACTGACATCACATTCTGGCCAAAGCCCTGCTGGAACTTCAGCAAGGTAGACCCAGAGAACACAGTAGTCCAATTCTGCCATGCTGGAGAACATTTCTTTTCTCATTTTCAACTGATTGAAGTTTTCCATTTCCATTGTCCACCACCCTCTTGGAACAGTTTTTGGCAGCAAATTTCCATACATGGATAAGCTTAACCAAATAAGACATTAAAAGAAAAGGGCACCCAAGGAAATCTTTCCTAGCAAATCTTGGCTCTCAGTGACTACTATTTTTTAACAATGGATCACAGATTTTCCCTCATTTGTGTATATATTGGGGCCTTCTGTTGTTTGCGAAGTATCCTGTCATATCCCTTACATTCCTACTTTGGACATTTTATATAAGGTCCTCTGTTAAAGGAGAAATAACACACTGTGAAAATGTCCATGGTTGGAGCAGTTCTATTACAACAAAATAAAGCCTTTATATATTTCAGAGCTCAACTAAGATATCTATCTGAACACCCCAAGAACTACCAGACATAAACTCAGAGTGCATACAGTTTGTCTCCACCTCCAGCAGGTCTTTGTCTGTGTACCTGTATGTGCCTGAGATACACTGCTCTGCTTGCAGCAGCAGACACTTTCTTCTACTTTTTCCCACTCTGCCAGTGCTGGAGGAAAGCCTTTCTTAAGCAAGGTTTGGTCAGTGTTCACTTTCCCTGATGATCCTATGGCACCTGAGTGAGTTCCTGACCTTCAGGTCAGACTGTAAAGCTTATCTCCATCCTCAGCTTTTTGCCTGAGGAAAGGGAAAGATGACAATTTAGTTTGGAAGAGGTTCTCACTGATAAAAAGGGATTGACAAGTGAAATGCTTCCTCCTCAACTTGTTTTTCACATCTCCTCCCGAGTACTAGTTGAAGTAAACACTTTTCAGCTTGTCTTAGTCTAGGTAAGTTTCCTTAAAAAATTTGAAAGCAAAGTCTAAATTGTCAGGTTTCTTCCAGGTAAGGAAAACAAAAGCATGCGTCTATTGTAGCCTTTGTTTTTGGCACTCTGGTCTTTGTTATCCCACCTTTTCAGCCAACTTACTTTAAAAGCATACCTCTTTCTATACACATTTAAAACTCTTTAATTCAAAATTTGCAAATCTTTCTAACAGAGCCATCTCTCATCATGTCTCCTTTTATCAACCCCCTGCACAATAGATCCCACATTTCCTCACAGGTCCAAAACAAGCATAGAACTCAACAGCCACCTTATGTGGGAATGAAAACTGCAGGTGACCAGAACACCTCAAGGGAAGCTAAAGTTGCAGTAGTCCAAGGATAGAAAGGACAGAGAAAACAAAGTTGAAACCCTACAGACATAGGCTAGCTCCCACACCTCTGAGGTTCTTCCTTCTGGCTCCAATTATGTGTTGACAATATCCAGCTAAGTGATTTCATTAGCAGAGGAAATGCTACTGAACAGATTAAAACTGTTGTATTGCTACCAAAAACAGGAATGTACAAATCTGGAGCTAAAATTCCCTGTGAAGGCGAGGCAGTAGCAAGCAGTAAGTTATGTTACCTCTGTTACAGTTCCATGAAGAGCCAGAAAAGCCTGACAGATTTGCCCTCTGTCAGACTTAGGAGACTGTCCTTTTCCTAAAGCAGCCAATGCTAATACTTTCTAACTTTTCACTCCTCCCAAGCCAACTGCTTGAGGGCCACTCCACAGAAAGCCAGTTCCTTTCCTTATCCAGGTAACAGGACACTTGCATGCACACCTCCCAGACATGTGTTGGGTTATTTAAATCAGCTTAGCAAGTTTTTCAGCCTGAGTGACAGAAAAGCAATATAAACAGAGCTTCCTTTTGCACTCTGTCCTCAGAGAGTCCTATCCAGAGCAGATCATGCTGATACAACCTGACAACATCCAGGGATAAAGGAGAGGCTCACATCAGACACAGTCTAATACTAGCCAGTATTGTAAGAGGGCAAACAGAGATCAAGTAAATGTCTTCTTTTCTTTCCTATTACAATTTTATCTACAAATCGAACAACCGACCCCAGCCCCATCAGAGCAATGAAGTGGCTGGTTCTTGCAATCCTGTCACAGGTACGGAGAAAGGTTTCCTTCCAAGGAATGCTACCAGGGCTGAACCATGTTTACACTTCTTTAAAGCAGCTTGTATAACCCTTAGCTCTTTCCAGCATTTCTTTTGCTAGCACTGTAATGCATTTGGCACAAAACTGCAAAATTGCAAAACTCAAGAAGTTGGACTTGATTGTTGCCTTTTTAAAGGCCAGCGGGGTGACAGCTCCTCGATTATTTTTTAACTCCTTGTTGTTGTTGTTGCTATTATTATTTTGAAGGTTGGTCTCCCCTCCACCTTTGAGTTAACCATTCACTTGAATTTTTCTTTCAGGCAGGGAGTTTAAGCTTGGTTTGCCCTCCAGGGGTTAAAGAAATAAGCGATGGGAGGAAAACCAAAACCTTTTCAGTAGCTTATATTTGAAATTCTTTTTTCCCCTCTGTTACTCCCTCTCCTAAATGAGGTTCGTCTGCTTCTCGTTTACCTTATTATTCCGTTAGGGAACGGTGAGGGGCAAGGATTAACAATGAAGCAGATGACAGGAAACTTATAAAAAGCACAATACCGGACCTCCCACCCGCTATCCTCCCGTTCCTCCCTTCCAAGAGATGGTCCCCCTCACCCTTCCGTCGACGCCATGGTCCCGAAAGCCCCCCTGTCTTCTCAAAGAGTCCAAGAGATTATTTTGGACAGTAGGGTGCAAGGGAGGTTGGTTCTTTGGGATAACTCGCTCGCGTCTGGGCAGGACCAAGCAATTCCTTGTAATCCCGGGGGCTCCACAGGGCGAGGATTCGGCAGCTCTGCTGCCCGGCTTTCCCGCACCCCCCGCTGTCGCCCCAGGCAGAGCTCTCCGTGCGCGGGTATCAGCGTAGCAGCCCCGCGGCCGCTCGGCACTGGCGGCGGGACCAGGAAGCGCTCGCAGCTCGGCCGCGCTGCCCGGCGCCCTCCCTTCGCCGCGGGGCGTGCGTGCGTGTGTGTGTGCGTGTGTGAGTGTGTGTGTGAGTGTGTGTGTGCGCGTGTGTGGTGTGTGTGTGTGTGCGTGTGTGTGTGTGCGTGTGTG